>NC_056748.1:351422287-351469787 GCF_019279795.1 Protopterus annectens | reverse complement strand
TTTTTACCACTTGTCTTCACCTTGCTCCCTCTTCTCTGACAAACGTCTTAATCTTACTCAGTCTTCCCATGTCATTCTCTCACTACCTCCTCCAAACTACTCTGTTCGTAGCTCCTGCAGAACATAAAAAGAACAAAACAGCCATACAGTGATGCACCATTTTTGGCTCCACTGCTATAACTAGATAGTTTTTCAGGTCACAGTGTGGCACACATTTTGTACACCAGCTGGAAATCCTCTGGGTTTTGCTTATCTGCCAGGTTTTGGATCTGCGTGTACCCCTCCCCTCCATCACTGGCATGTCTGAGGTCACCTATTCCTCCATGTCACTCCACCCTCTGTCACTTTCTATTCTCTCAGTTCAACACTCATGGTCCATGTGGTGGTAATGTTTTTTGTTTGCTTCTAGGATCTTTAAGGATGACCTCTCGCCATACTTTACCTTCCTCCTTTCTTGAAGTGCTTTTACAGGGTATTTTTATGACCTTACTTGGGCCTTCTAAAGCGCTTACTGGGGACTTGGGCTAGTAACCCTCTGCTGTTACTTCGTGGGGCTTATTTTCTATTCCCCCTCCCATTCCTCATTTTGGAAATCAGTAGCTTTCTGTCATGTTAATTCAAGTCTACCACATGTTGCTGTGACACTACTTCCTCACTCTTTGTCCTCTTTGTCCACCTCTTTTGGTGCAAATCTGCTTCCTCTGTTCTGGGGTGGCTTCTCCCACCATTTATTTTTTCCCCTCATTGTGTCTGTGAAGTCTGATATCTCCCTGTTTAGTGTGTGCTGTTAGTAATCCCTTCCCTGCCAATCAGTTCTTGTAATTGTAGGATAGAACAGCATGCTGGTCATCCCTTTCTGCTTCATTATCATACTGCTTGCTTGACTTGCTGGTCTGCCAAGGGTGAGAAGTCCCTCCAGCATTTAATTTTGTTCTTGTCCTCATCAGACTCCTGTTCCATTCTGATTCTCTTTAAAATTGTTTTGTTACAATGCACCTTAACAATGATGTGCCTACCTGTAGCACCTATGATGTTGTGTCTACCTCTAGCACCTAGGTGGTTGTTAGGCACCCCTGTGCTTTGTGCGTTGTCAGTTTGTAGGCTCAGGCCTCCACTCTCCCCCACCAAGTCCATTGCCCTAGTGTCTACAAATATAGAGAGATCACTTTGCTCTACTCTTTTTGTCGCCCTACTGTTCTAAATTGTCTCCTTAAGCTCTGTTCTCCAGGTTATCCATTTTTATATAAGAGTGTAGCTGCCATTTAGATGTTCTGCTTTCAGTTATTGGCACTGTTGTACATCAGGATTGTTGCACAGCTTCACATGCTGTGTTCAGCCACAGCTCACAAAAGAATGCTTTGCTTCTTTAGTCATAACATTAACATATATTAGAATTGATCAGCAGAACCTTTTATTTAATTTTAATATTTCACCCAAAGCCCTTTGTATGAACACTTTCAAACACACCATCTCCATCTGTATTCATACTGTAGTCCATAAACTCACTCCGATCATTCATGTCATACACGCCTACACAGTGCCTGTTCATACTATCATTCAGAACTGCATGCTGCACACATTAGTGATTCATGCAGCACAGCAGAAACACTGTAATTAATTGTGCCATGCAAATAAGTAACATCAAATGTAATGAGATGTTTTGAATGAGTGTTGCATTCTAAACATTTCTACTGATGGTAGACATACAGTACACATGAGACACAAAAATTGTGAACATTAGATGTGTCCAGTAATATTATGCAGTAATCATGCCATAAATATTGTGGACTGTAAATGGAGCCAGCAAGTAAGGGCAGATGGTATTTAAAAAAAAAAAAAAAAAAAAAAAAAAGATATATGCAGCTGCTCTTTGAGAGTGACCTGAATCCAACATGTTCATTATGCAGAGGATGGTGACTGAGATGCAGTATATGAGGGTACAGAGTTAATAGGAAGAGCAGAGAGGGTAAACAGATAAAGGATAGATAATAAAGATGTTAATGAGTTGCTTCCTGTGATGCAAGGTTTGATTCCCTTAGCCTGATCTTGCCTAACTGTTTTTGATTCTTAGCAAGTCACTTAACCAGACTACTCCGGTTAACAAATGCATATAAATAAATGTAAAATAAATAATAATAGTAATGTGTGTAATCCTTATACTGCTTCCTTTACCCCTTCATTTATAATAAGCGAGTAAACACGAAGGTCCACTAGCTCACATTAGAAACTGGAAATGATGCACAGTCTGCACTGGCATTAAGAAAAAAGATTAAAAAAAGGCAGATGCTATATTTAGAAAGATTAATGAAGAGGGAAGTGTTCTTCACATGGAAATTTCATGTGCTTGCTTATTTTATTCATTGGATAAATGGCTAAACCCATTTAGGCACAAATGCCTCTTTTATTGGTAAAACGGGAACATTGTTTAAATGAGTCTCTTATTTGTACAGGTTTAAGGGAACTGAACTTAGGCCAGTAGGGTCCATGTTAATTGAAATGCTTTGGCAAGAGATAGATTTAAGAGAAGAATAATTTTTGATGCTGTGTGGCATATGCACTATTAGAACTTTCTCAAGGAGCAGTTGTCTTTGAACTGGTATTCTCAGAGAGGTATACATGTGTAGTAACATATTGCCTGTAGTAAGCAGGTACTGTACAAAATTTTCCAACAATTAGGAAAATGCTTTGTAAATGATGAGCTCTTAATTGCCAGTTACCAAATTATGGAAGGAGGTTCTCAGTCACAGTGAAGATCATGTGGAAGAAAGACTCTAGAAGTGAGGGGTACATTGGGCATGTATGGGAATAAGTCAGTGAGTGCACCACAGGAGTACCAATAACGGAGAGCTGGACTTGAGACTTACTATTTGAACATTGTGCTACAGCCTTTTTCTTGGAGGGGCTGTGTAGACCATGTAAAGATACCAGAAAAGTACTGTTTTGTGGAATTGCAAGCCAATGGGCTGTTTTTGTATTTTATTTATTTTTAAACCTGAGAAATCAAGAGGTGCTGTTAATTGTGTTGTCCGATTAGGTATGTGCAGTAAATCTCTACTTTTGACAAGTCAAGTGCCTCTAGTGTTCTTTGGGACTTACGCTGGTGGTGTGCACATGGGCAGGTGGCCAAAGACTTGCCAAGTACCATTCCTTGCAGTTCTGCCAAAAAGTGCAAAGCACATTTTGAGCTATCTGTTTCATGTAGCACTATTCTTGTTTCCTTGAGTTATTTCTGCTGCCATTCCTGGAGTGACATAACCTGATGCCCCAGTCGTGAAGTCACAAGTGGAGATTGACCAGAAGTTGATGCAACTACAACAGCACCTTGCACTGGCGAGTGTTGCCAACCCCAAGTTTGTACTTGCAATTAAAAAAAATAATAAAGGATACTTTGACTCCTACGTATTGGTGTTTGAACTCTGTGTTGCCACTGAGAACTAGTACTAAGCAGAGTGGACAAAAATCCTGGCATCTCTGCTGACAGGGGAGTCACTGAAAGTGTGTACGCAGATGGATGGAACTGATTGTGTGGAGTAAGGCAGATGTATGAAACAACTTTTGTCTAGGACTGGAAGCAATGTTTACAACTGAATTGTTTAATGCTAACAGACACGTAAGAGCACAGATGCCTAATTTAAAGCTTTGGTTAAAACCTGATATCAGTAGCAAAATGAACATGTTAGAAACTTTAGTAACAGATTTAAAAGATATTTACCTAGTAATAAAAAAAGAGTTTTGCAAAGTGATCCCAATAACTCTGACAAAATACCTTTTAAAAGAATGCTCATTAGATAATGATAGTGTAAATCTTGAAATGTCTGCTTTCAAGCCTAAAGCTGTAAGTAATTTACCAATTTCAGTGAAACAAAGTGGTGGTGCTGCGGTAGCGTTGTCGCCTCAGTTAGACGTTGCCCTTCGATTCTCAGTTAGAGCATCTTCTGTGTGTCGACATGCGTGAATGGGCATTCCTTAGTTGAAGGTTGTGCGTTAGGCCCGGCAAGCCAGCATGTAAAAATCTACTGCCAGTCATTAGCGGACTGGAGTTCCGCTGTGGCAACCCCTAACCGGGAAAAGCCGAAAGACACAAACAAGTGAAACAAATTATAGCATGCCTTGTGTAAACTTTTTTTAGATGTAAGGGAGAGAGCGTGTCATTGAGTTCTACGTTACTAATAATTAACAGAATGCTGGTAGAATAGTGTAAACTGAAATGCTTGCTAAAAATGAGGATGCTCCTATGTAATATGAGAAAACCGCATCAAGAATAAGTGTGTTATTGCTGCAATGTTGTATTACAACCAAGCTAATGAAGTGTAGTGCATTTTTCAAAGAATGGAAGGTTCTAGCCCTGGTAGACTCTGGAAGCATGATTATTGTTAAGGTCTCCTAGTATGCAAGCATGAGATTGACAACCAAAAAGTAGAAATAATGTACGTTCATTGTGATGAGAATATCCCCTACATGTGAAGAAATTCATATATTTCAGGAACACTCCTGCTACCTGTGGCTATAACTCTTGGTTTGACTCGCTATGTAGTATTAGGAAAATAATTTCCCCATTTTGAAGTACTACTGAAAATGTAGAAGGAGAGATAATCCATAGACGCATAGTAACAGGCTGATATACCTAAAAGAAAGAGGTAAAGCAATATCTTAATACACCTATTCACTATAAGAATTGGGGGAAGAGCAGCAAGACAGTGACAGTCATATAAAGGTCTTGAATCCAAATCAGAAGGGATTTGGTATCCTACAAAAGGAGTAGCAATTTGGTTGAGATTAGACAAAATGTTTACAGAAACATGCCCCAATGAATAGAGCAACAGAAACTCAAATCTGTAAGGAATGCCACTATAGGAACTGGAACTTAACTGATAGAAAACCTTCAAGTGTAAGAATCACTACAAGACAAAAGTCAGCACAGATGTACAGGAAACAATAGCACAGAATTTGAGATAAGAATAGAAGGTGCTTATGTGAGCAAACTCAGAGGCCGAAAACAAGCTAAGCAGGAGAATGCAAATTTCTGTTGGTGTCAAGAGGAGAACTTAAGTAAAGTTAAGGAAGGAAGAAAACTGGAGATGAAGTTTGTTCTGAGATTCTTTGCTGTGGAAAGACGAGCACAAAGAGGAAAAAGAAAGTTCAAGAGTGATGTCTACTCACTAAGGCAGAGGGAGAACAATCTAAAAGAAAAGAGAACCCTCGAGGCTTTTATTTTTTGCAGTTGATCTAGTGAGTGAAAGAAATTACTCTGGAATGCAACTTTTTTCTCTGTTTAGCACATTGATTTCAAGGTATGAGAAGGTACTGTCATTTTTCACTGGACATTCCCTATATATTTATTCGCCCTTTTAGAACTGTAATTGACAGAGTTGTAATATTTTTAGAAGCCCATTTTATCACATTCATTAACTTTTAAGTTATGAAAAGAATGTATAATAGATTGGAAGAAGGAAGGCTTCTGTGTGAACTCTATTCATAATAATGAGGAACATGACAGAGATGTGTGAACCCTTTGACTTGCCATTTTTACATTTGCAGTTGGAAAGGTCCATGAACTGACAATGATCTATAAAAGCTGGAGGATACAGGGGTTATTAGTAAATGGCATTCAGATGGAGTAGTTGCCAGTGGAATATCATAGGAGTCAGTAATGGTGCTGGGTCTTTTCATTCTTATGTCAGTGATACTGCAGAATATGTGAAAGGAAAAATGCTTTTAGATGGCGATACCAGTATCAAATGGAATTGGTATAAGGGATAAAAAGTAACCTAATAAAACTGGAGGAGTGGTGTAATACTAATCGGCTAAACTTCTGTGTGGAAAAATTAAACTCCTGATGTAGTTCAGCATGTAACTAAAGTGCCTTGGAGATGACTGGTGATGAAGCTTCCCATCCCCTAGTGAATGCATATTGTCATGTCTGGCAATATGAGCTGATTCCTGTTCCAGGCGAATAAGGTTTGCATTTCCTGCCTCCGCTTGCCTAAAGTGTGACATTGAGCAAGTTACTTAACCAGGCATTGCTGTGGGATAACTGGGAATTTGGGCTAGGCTCCTCAATTCTCTCCTGGACTGTATGCCTAGTGACTACCAGTTTTTGTAATACTTTTACGAATGAAGAACTCATAAAGGGGAGTATTCAGCTGGAATGGTTAGCAACAACAGAAGTGGAAGGGAGGCATGGGTTGTCATTTCGAGTGACCTGAATGTAATAAGAGTGAAAAAAAACGCAGGAGTGTCAGGATGCACATGAAAATGCTTCATTGTTGTTTTTGTACTTTATAAAAAAGCTGTCTAAATGTCATTTAGATATTACAGGAAGTTTGAGATCTCATCATACTTTGTACACAGGACATTTCAGAGGACAACAGCAGTGGTATTCATTGTTCAGAGTCTATTAGAAAACAGAAGGTTATAGGCAAAGGGATGGGGCATTAAAACAAGTCATTCCGTTTTTCATTCTCCAACACCCACTTTATCCCTTTGAGAGTGATTGAAACTCTGTTAGCAGTCATTGGATGCAAGACAGAGACGTTTTCTTGTACAGGTCACTAGTCTGTCTCAAAATACACACACACCTATACTGCACCTAATATGGGGGAGTGACAACTCATCTACCTCATTTATTTGGGATAGGGAAGAAAACTAGAACACCTAGAAAAAAAATCATAATCCAAAATACACACACACCTGTACTGCACCAAATATGGGGGAGTGCAACTCATCTACATCATGTATTTGGGATATGGAAGAAAACTAGAGCACCTAGAAAAAAAAATCATAATCACAGGGAGGGCATGAAGACTTGGCAGAGAAGTAACTTCAGGCAGTAAGCAACCAGACCAGAAAACAAAACGTTCTCAGGCAGCAACAGTATTTGCTGCAGCACTGCGTCATCCTTAAGATGTTAAAATATAGTATGCTAAAATATGGGTGTGGCATCCTTAAAAAATTAGATTACTGTAGTGTTTGACATAGTATAATGTCATGTGCATCGAACAGGGGTTAGTACTGTTGACTTCACAGCACTTGGATCTTCACTTTGATTCCTGACTGGTTACATTTCTATGGGGGTCTGCATGTCCTCCCTATGCCTATACAGGTTTTACTGAGTGCTGTCTCCTATCAAATCCCCAAAACATGTCATAGCTGAATTGGTGATTGTCCCAGTTACCAATAGATGTGCATGCCTGTGTGTGTGTGTGGTTGTGTGTGTATATGCATGTATACATATGCGCCCTGTGAAAGACTAGTATCCTCTGCATAATTTGTTTCTTTACATTGTTCCTACTGAATGCTGAAATAGGTTCCAGCTCCCCTTCAGTCCTCCTCCTCCTCATAATCATCAACCCCTTTTTCACATTTTCAACACGGGGTCAAGTCTTGTCAACTGTTGCTCTCTCTGTTTAGTGTCATATCCTACCCTCTTTGCAGATCTTCCATTACACAGTACATCCACCTCTTTGCTGGATGCCCTAGTTTCATCTTGCTGTCTTCCTGTCTACCCAGATCTTCTGCACCAGATTGCCTTCAACTTTTATGCAGATGTGCTTGAACCATCTTAATTTGTTTTGTTTGACCTTGTCTGTAGTTAGATTTACTTTTGGCTTCTGCTCTGATGTCCTCATTTCTCCATCTGTCTCAGTGTGCAGCCTACTAGTTATCTCAGGCACTTCGACTCCAGCTTTCTCAACTGTTTTGCCTTTACTGCCCAGGTTTCAGTACTATACAGTCATATTGGTCGCACTACTGTTTTATAGACCTTACTTTTCAACTCCTTTGGCATTCCTTTTTCATACACTACCTATGACACTATGTGCCAGTTCCCTGGAGTCTCTCTGATTCAAGCTTTGACACCCTAATTCAGACTTCCCTTCTCCTCAGTCATCACTTCAAGTTGTCTTGAAGCTGTAAATCTGTTCCACTGTTTTTCCCTCTGTCTCATTTCTCAGCTTCTTATTTTCCCCCACTTGCTGCCACTACATCTGTCTTTTCTGTACTCAGTTTCATCCCATGTGCCTTTAGTTTTGCATACTATTCCCCTGTCCTTTGCTGAAGTTCTTGCTCAGGATCTACAAGTAATGCTGCATCATCTGCATATAGTAACTTTGTTGACCTGTCCCCTTCGAACTGTTTGCTAATGTAGTCTGTCATTAGTATGAACAACATTGGGCTCAGAGCTGAACCCTGTTGTGCACACACTCCTACTGAGTATTCCTGTGTGAGACCGAACACTGTTCATACTTGAGTCATTGGGTCCTTGTACATAGCCTGCACCAATCCTACCAGTGTTTCTGGGACTTCAAACCATGCAGGACTGCCCAAATAAGCTTTCTTGGGACCTTGTTATATGCTTTCTGAAAGTCTAGGAATCCCCAATTGAACTCTTTCCTCATCTGTAGCTTCTTTTCAAAATATCTGTCTCATCGTAAAGGTCGAGACAGTTGTGCTCCATTCTGATCTGAATCCAAACTGCTAATCTCCAATCTTGCTTTCTACTACTCTGCGTATTTGTTTATTAGTCATCCTCTCCAGAATTTTCATGCAGTGTGACAGGAGTTTATCTCTGTATAGCCCACAGTTGTGGATGGCTCCTTTGTTCTTGTACACTGGTACTAGTACACTTATTATACAGTCATCTGGGATACGCCTTTCTTTCCATATTGCAATGAGTACATTCAGGTGCCCTTTCTCCTCTATCTCATCCAACATCTTTGTGATATTTGCTTGTGAACTCATCTAAGCCTGCTACTTTCCCTGATTTAATTTTCCTTAGTGCTGTTCTTACTTCTTGGGTGGGCTCCTCCTCTTCTTTCATCATATGCTGTGTCTGCGACAGTGCAGTGTATGTGGGGTTTTCTTCATAAATAAGCTGCTGGATGTAATCAATCCTTCCATCCATCTTTTGATGGCTCATGGACTGTTGAGCAGGTTGTTGCTGGCATCCCTTTTGCAGGGTGTCTCACTGTCTTCTTTATCTTTCAGTTTTTACCATACAACCCGATAGTTTCTTTGTGCTATCTGCTGAGTAGAAGCTGGTAGAGTGTCTGATGCCCTGTGCTTTGCTGTTGCATTCCTCTGACTTCTTTGTTAGCCAACCAGTATTTTTTCTTAGCCTGGTCCATCTTTTATATCTCCCACTTTTTCCTGTCTTCCTTTCTTTTGATGATTTCTTGGACTTTTGCATTTCACCTACATTTTTCCTTACGTACCTTATTTCCATGCCTGGCTCAGACACGTTATTTGTTCTGTAGTCGTCACACATGCTGTTTTCAGAAGCTGACATCCTTCATCTCCATCTATTTCCTTTTTATTGTGGTGCTAGTAAATAATTCCCTGAACTGTTTTGTTTTCGCTCCAGTCAGTTTTCAGATAGTCAGCCTAGTCTCTGTTGATCTTAGAGCCTTTTCTTAACCACTGCTTGCAGATGATTGTGACAGCCAGTGGTTTAGGCTGTGGACCAACTCTTTCACTGGGTATGACTTTGCAGTTGCTGATTCTTCCCCTTTGCCCTTTCCTTATTAGGAGGAAATCTACCCAAGTTGCATGTTTGCCATTCTTGCATGTCATATTGACTGTCTGTCTTGTGGACCATATGCTGGTCACCATCAAGCCATTAGCCAGCCAGAAGTCTAAAATGGCCTCATCTTCTTTATTCCTGTTGCCCCACTCATGTGGACCCAAGTAGTCGTCATAGCCTGTTTTTTTTTCTGTCCCAATATGTGCAGTCAAGTCACCCATTATCAACACCAATTCATATTGTCCTGTCTTATCAGTAAGTCCTGCAACTGCTGTCTGGATGCACTGTTTTCCTTGTGGTCACAACCCTTCTGTGGGGCATATGCTGAGATTATGATTAGTGCCCTGTCTTTATATTGGAGTCAGATTGCCGTGAGTCTGTCATGAATTCTGTTGACCTCCATCACCGTCTTCTGAAGCCTCTCCCTCACCACAATTCCCACACAATTTCTAGTCTGTCCTCCTCCTGAGTAGTAGATTCTGGATCCCAAGCCAAGTAGCTTTACTGCACTGCCCTTCTATCTTGTCTTTGGATACGTACAGTGTCCAGCCTCCTCCTTACCATCCTGTCATCCACTTCCAAGCTGCATCCTGTCAAAGAATCTTTGTTGAGTGTAACAATTCTTAGTTCATATTTGTCAGGTTTGTTTCACGCAACAGAGCTGTCACAGGTAACCCAAGCTGGACAACTGTTTACTGGTTGGCCATTAGCCTGCTGACTTAGGGTTGCTGGTCTTTATGGGGATTGCACATTGACCAATAGGGGCACATAAACTCCTCCCACTGTTACTGTGGTCTCTGGTATAGGTTGGGAGTAGTTTGGGTCCTCAACCCATTTATAAATACCCATGTCCATTTGGCGACATTAGTCAACACTACCAAATCACCTAGAGCCATATTTTACATTGTTGAGTGGCTAGCCCTGCCATGGCATGTTGTCTGCCATCTATGTTCTCTTATCTTTAAGATACTGAGTACTACAGTAGATGCCCAAAGTGTTTAGTGTATACAACTCTTCCCTGTATAGGGCACAGTTTAGAGTCTATATTGCGGTTTTTTGGGAGGTGGGAGGAACCCCACATTGAAACTATATAGACTCCATACAGGCATTGGCTGGAGGTCAGGATAGAACTTTGAACCTTGTACATTGAAGGTGAAGACCTTAACCATTACGATAACGTGTCTCTGTCATTCCTGAACTGAATAAGGTAGGTTTCAGCAAATGAACGATGGTATGTTGAATAATTTTACTTGGGAGAACAAGATGGTTCAACTTGAAGTTACAGTAAAGAGGGGGAGGACTGCGGTTTCTGTCAGCTTGTGATGGATGAAACAGCCTTTCACAGGAGGAGGAAGGCTCACAGTTGTGATGTAATTTAGCAGGCCAAGGAGCTGACCTAGAACATTCCTCATTAAGAGTGAGGAAAATAGTGATATAGATTCATGTCTGCAGCTTCTCTAGAATATAAGAAAAAGGATAGAGAAGGGTGACATAATGGTTATTGCCTACAGTCAAACTCTACACATCTCTGAACCCCATTCTTACATTATTGTAGTGTGAGTGGCATAGCAAACGGCACATTTGGCTTTGCCAGAGAAGACTTGAAGGTTGTGAACACACTATTGCAGTGTACTGACACTGTAGTGGAGGATGGGGGGTGCGATGCTGCACTTCTGATATATGGTTCTTTGGATGAGATGTTAAACCGAGGTCCCACCTGCCGGTGCGTGTTGGTAGTGTAGGTGAATGTAAAAGATCCCATGGCAGGCATCAAAAGCAGTAGGAATATATCCTAGACTGATTTATTCCTAGTCAGTAGCTTTGTCACCTGGACTGTCAGAGCATGCTTATCAGGACTAACTTGACCAGCAGAAGTAATTAAGTAAATAAACTGTGCAACTTTTGAGACACATCCTTATTATTGGAGACTTATGCTTACCAGCCCTCTTTTATGCATTATAGAGAAGTGCAAATGAACTTAAAGCAGCAGTATGAAACATAGTTTTGTTTGATTTGTTACCTGGGCAGTAGCACATTTATCCAGGGTGTTAATTTTGCTGCATACTTGTATTCTGTACATGACTGCGGTGGTGGTGCTGTGGTAGCGTTGTCGCCTCACAGTAAGACGTTGTCTTGTTCGATTCTCAGCTAGAGCATCTTGTGTGTGGAGACATGCGTGACTGGGCGTACCTTCGTTGAAGGTTGTGTTTCAGTGCTGGCAACTCGGCACGTAAAAATCTACTGCCAATCATTAGCAGACCGGAGTTCCGTTGTGGCGACCCCTAACCGGGAAAAGCCGAAAGACACAACAGTAACTTGTATTCTGTTATACAGTGTCTTTTATTCTGATACCAGATGGGAATACATGGATTATGGTTAAAAACGTTCGTCAGCCTTCTGTTATGAATGAAATTGAATATTTGCCCTTTGTATTCATTTGTGTGGTATAATTTATTTTGGCAGTGAGTTGTAATACATATTCTACCAATTAGTTCTGTGGTTAAAAACCAAGTCAAGCCTGTTTAAAATGTGTATTTTAAGTAGTCAGAAGATGATTTTCTTAAAGTAAAAAATGTGATTTGCTTGTATGACTTACCTTCTCTAAAACCATATCATTAAGACTGATGCAATTAGTAGTCCAACAAGATATGATGTATTTTACTGAAATTCAGAGGCGTTATAACTAAGTTTTGCCTTATGACTGAAAATAATGTTTGTGTTGCCTTTTGGATTCTCAAATTGAATGACATCAGATGTAGCATTTCACACTTTGCTCTGACATTTAAATAAAACTGCTGTGTTCATAAAAGACAAGTACTTCAGAAAACTGCATTGAATTTGAGGACAAAAATTCCCACAAGCTGTTTTAATTGTGTAATTCATTTTGTGGATTTCCTCAACAAAGTGTGGAACAAGTAACCATCCAGGAATTCCATCTTAGGTAAATTAACGTAACCAATACTGTCTTCCGCTTATTATTCTATAGCTTGTATTAGGAAACTCATTGACTAAATTAGAGAGATTCTGTTACACATTTCTCTGCATTCTTTGTTGCATTTGCTAAAGCCCTTTTGAATACCTCTCCATGTCAGGTTGTTTCTGATTGATGCTGTGAGTAAACCAGTTCTGGTTTCAGCACTAAATGAGATAAATGGAAATGATTAAAACGGTGGGTTTATGGTGTGTAATTTTATATCCAGCTTTGCCGGAGAATCTGGTAGATTTGCAAATGTGCAGGTTAGGTTGCAGTTTTTAATTCTTGCGTATTGCTTGCAGGCTGCTCTTACCGTATTAGAAATGCATCATAAATTGTAAAGTGCTGTCTATATGAGGTATATTTTATTTCTGTATAAACTGGTAATCAAGAAAGGTAGACTAATACTGAGCTTGTAAGATACAAATACAGTGTTAAGGAAGTCTGTAGAAAATTGTGCCATATTTTGTGCTAAGTATATGTAAGTATTTTTATATAATGCTCTAGTATGTATGTTTTAAGCCTCGTCTGTTTGATTTATTAGCAGGCTTACCTCTGCTGCGTATTATAACTTATAGATGGGTGCAAATGCCTGTGAAAAGCAGACAGTAGCCAGAACTGGAAGAGGATGTTAGAAATGTAAGAAGATGGGTGTTGAGCACATTTTGTACCACCTTACCTCAAGAACAGTCCTTATGGAAAAAGTAGCCATCTGCCGATTCTAGGATGATATTTAGAAGACACTCTGGTATCCTGTTTAGTCAATTTCGGAAAATAGTAAAATATGATCCTGGACCTGTTCATGTCTTCACTGCTCCAGCTACTTAAAGTGCAACACTTTTCCCTGCCGGCATCATTTTGTATTTGCAACTTTTCCTTATGCTTCTGTTAGGGAATTGTCACAAGCAGTGGCGGCTGGTGACTTCAAATCAAAGGGGGGCTGCAGGAGACAGCTGAATGGGTGGGGTCAATGGGAAGGTGCGTGGCCAACTAGAAAGGGGAGGAGCTATGCTCAAAACCACAAAAACTAACTTTAATTAAATACGCTGTCCTGGGTGCCAAACAGTCATTGAGAGTCCAATCAAGACAAAATGAAGTGTCGAAGAGTAAAAATATTTCAATGCATTGGCTGCATGACAGCTTACTTAATATCTAGATGGAAACAAAAAGGTTATGAGGCATGAAAAAGTAAATTACTTTTTAAATACATTACTGGAATGCCAATCAAAATGAAGTACAAGAAAAACAAGCAGCACTCCACTCAAACCAATTCTCCTTGCACTGCAGTTCTAATTATAATTTATATTCAGCTTTATTAAAGTACCAAGTTGTTGTCTTTCGGCTTTCCCTGGTTAGGGGTCGCCACAGCGGAACTCCGGTTCGCATGATTACTAGTTGATTTTTACGTGCTGGGTTACCAGCCCTGACGCACAACCTTCAACGAAGTACGCCCATTCACGCACGTCTCCACGCAGAAGACGCTCTAGCTAAGAATCGAACCGGACATCGTCTTACTGTGAGGCGACAATGCTACCGCAGCACCACCACCGTACCAAGTAACATGCTGAAAGTAGCAATCTCTGTGATACCCCCACTTGTAAAAATGTTTCTTATCCAAAAAAGACCTGCTGCCTGACTACTATCTACTTGTTTCATGGGGAAAACATGATCAAAGTAGAAAATGAAAAGCAAACAAGAAACAAGTTCAAGATACATTGCTTAAAGGATTACTGTACAGGTTATGGACCACACATGATAGATTGGCATTCTGTTTAGTTTCCGGGTAAAGCCTGCAGAGATGACTGGAAGTCTCCAACAAGTGTAATGAGCTTCTTAAAATAATGTAATCCTGTCCTTTATTACAAATACTGTCATATGCATTTCAATACCTAAGGCTTATACATCATCTAGTTATGTAAGTATTCTCTGCATGGCAACAACAGAAAGGCTTTCAATGTTGGCAATTCTTTAACAGTATGCTTATTAAAGCTTACTTGCATCTTACGATCTCAGATAAGCTTACCTGATGGTCATTAAAGCATTGCTACTTAAACACAGAGCAACATGCACTTTCTGAGTAATAAACATAAATAAACAGTACAAAAATATGACAGAAACCAGACCATTCTGCAAAATCAAGGACATGAAAAGCCACTGTAGTACTTTTGTATGCCTTGGATGGGGGGATACTCTGCATATTTACACTACATAACTGCTCCTTGCCTTGCTTGGACACATCCAGAGTCACTACATGGGGGAGTGGGGTGCAACAAGTATGTTACAATTTGAAATGTCTCTGGCTGACTATGATGCCCCTGACACATTTGTCATACCTCTCAACCTCAGAGCAAGAAATCTGGACAAAGCCATACATAGAAGTGGGACAAAGGCCCAAAAATAAGGACAATTTTTAAATATTGCTCTTATAAACTTAGAAAGATAATAGAATAGTAGGTCTTGCATTAGTTTGAATTTTCTGAAGAGTATGAAACCCCATCCAACTACTACCTTTCTTTCACCTCCACTAACTACCTTGATAGCAAGCTCAGATACTCATAAGCCTAGTACCTATTATACAGCAGGAACTTCTCATTGTTACATTTGTTAATGCCTGTTATGTACTTCACAGATAAAGATTCTAGTTGTCTACTGATGTAATATGTTCTTCATCTGTAAATATGTTGTAAGTAATTTCTATGTTAAATTGTTAATCACTATGTAATCCAATGTAACTACTGTCTGTTTATTTTACTGTGGAGCTTTTCTCCCCGGGCCTCCGCTGAAAATGGACCCGCGTCCAGTCGGACACTCCCGGTCAACAAATTTAAATAAATAAATAAAATAAATAAATGAAATCTGAAACTCAGATGTCTGTCATTATTTTCTAACTTCAGTCTTTAATGATTTGCCACTGATTTATAAAAAAAAAAAAAAAAAACACAATTTTATGAAAAATGGACCAAAAATGTGATTGTAAAAATATAAAATAGCCACAAAATACAGCTGGGAACCTGTCAAAGAAGGGACACTTCTATAGCTATGTCAAGAATATCAATGGCAACTCTCAGATCTGCTCTGAGTTACAGCAAAATGGCACTAAATATACAGACCCAACTGATATTGCCAACATCCTGGCAGATAAGTTCACTGCTAACTTTAACCCCCCCCCCCTCTCACCCCCTAACGAGCCCATATCTATACCGGAAGAATGCAAAGTTCCTGTAATCACGGCTGCACTGGTAAAAAGCACACACTCCAAAGCCAAGAACACAGCATACATGGGACCAGACAACATCCTAGGATGCGTTCTACATGAACTACAGAACAAACTGGCACCCCACCCAAGTACCATGTTCAATCATAGCCTCACCTCAGGCTTTGGCCTGCTGAATGGCACACAGCAACGGTAATCCCACTCCACAAGGGGGGGAACCACCATGGTCCCCGGGAGCTACCGCCCCATTAGCCTGACGAGCCTGGTCTGCAAAGCCATGGAATTTATAAACAAAGACATTGGTAACCTCCAAACTCTGGACCCCACCCGGTTTGGGTTTGTAAAAGGCAAATCATGTCTCCTAAACCTGATAGACTTCTTTGAAGCAGTCACCAAAGCCGTAGACAAGGGTAAGCACACAGCCTATCTAGATCTTGCCAAGGCTTTTGACACCATCCCCCACTCTGGAATTATAGATAAACTCATTAAACTAGGTATAAATCCTTATGTCACAAGGTGGGTTGCCAACTGGCTCACTGACAAGAACCCACACTGGGAAAGTAGCAGACTCCCAAATCTGACTTCAGACCAGTGACAAGTGGAGTACCACAGGGTTCAGTCCTTGGTCCTCTCCTGTTTGGTATCTACTTCTCTAAAGTACAGGCTAACACAGAAGGTCTTTGGCTAACGAAGTTTGCAGATGACTGCAAACTAGGAGCCATAATCAAAACTCCTACCGATGTGGACATCCTACAAAAGGGCCTCACTGAGACGGATGCCTGGTGTCAAAGCCATGGCCTCAAGCTCAATGCCAAAAAGTGCATTGTCATCCCCTTTGGTAAAAACTCTGTACCCATGAACTACAACATAGGCGGTAGTATACTTAACACTGAAAGTGTGATAAGAGACCTTGGGACTCAGGTGGACAGTAGTCTCTCCTTTGATCACATCGCCACAGTAGTCAGGAAATCCTTCTACATGGCACATCTCATCACAAAAGATTTCTCATCCAGAAAAAAAGAGGTCATTGTTCCCCTCCACTCATCACTCATTAGACCCATTATAGTGTACAACGCCCCTTTTGGTATGTACCTCACAAGACATCTACAACAACTGGAAAGGCCGCAGAAATACCTCGCAAAGAGGATTACTGGCCTCAAACAGATGCCCTACGCAGACCGTCTCAAAAAACTCCAGCTTTACTCTGTTGCATATCGCCTACTCAGAGGTGATCTCTGCCTAACATACAAAGCTATGTCAAACCCAGAGCTGTTGGACATGCTCCACTTAAAGAAATCCCAATCCCTCTGAGCTGCACGCTCTAGGGACCTAAACCTTGTCACCACAATAAACAGAACATGCCGGAGGGATAGATTCCTGTCCCAGAGACTTCCCATACTCTGGAATAAACTACCTATCTATATCAAACAAAGCTCCTCATTAGCACTCTTCAAGAAAAATCTTGATGATTGGATAGGAAATAGGAAATTCACCCTGGGGATCACCTCTGTGGCTCTGCTCGACATTGGCACAGGAAAATAATTTTCTTGGGTGGCAAAAACCAGGGTACTTTTTTGGCTGGACTTGTATAGGCCCCATGGTCGATAGCCTAGTACCTACCTATGAACCTAAATTAGTACTGTTAACTTGAGCAGCTGACAAAATAAAAGAATCTACATGCATTTCTGAAATAAAAGTAATCTATAACTCTGATTATTACAGTTATTTCTTAATTGTAAACCCTCCATGTTTTCTTCCAAAATTGCTATTTTGCGGAGGTATTGGGGGGAAGAGCAACATTTTGAGCCAAAATCGGGGACAGTTGAGAGGTTAGGCTATGCCTAATTCTATAAAGCAATTTATTTGCATGTACCTCTCAATCTGTTAATGCAATAAATCTGGACAAGGCCAAATATATTGGGGGAACATAAACAGTACAAAAAATTGCTCTTGTATAAACTGACACAGTTGATAGAATAACAGGTTTTACTTTAGCATGCATTTTTCTGAAGGTTATGAAGTCTGAAACTCGGTGTCTGTCATTATTTAGTAACTTAATTCTTAAATGATTTGCCAAAAACAAACATTTTATGAGGAACAAACCAAAAATAAGAAGCAAAAATCTATTCATTCTGTGAAAATCTGGACAGTTGGGAAGTATAGTTCAGCTGGGGCTGTCTGAGTTTGCCACCCTTCCCCCTCACAAAATCATGATCGAATGGAGCCTCCCCCCCTGCAGCCATTCCAATGATCCATTACTTGACTATTTCACTGCATTTACCATAAACACTAATGTGCATGCTGCTTTACTTCTATTATGATTTGGACTTCATTTGAAAGTTTTATTTTGCATTTTACAGCACAAACACTAAGACATCTGCTAAACAAAGCAATGCAGTCTCACAATGAAAACAGACCTAGCATTAAAACTTCTCTGCCCTTGAAACTCACATTCATTAAAACCACATTGAAATCCACATTCAAAGAAAATACATTTTGCCAGTGGCAGATAAAGATCAACTTTGGGCTGTTTTCAAATCATAGGCCCCTTGGAGATGAAACATACATGTGCTCTTTGATGCACCTTCCTGATTGTACTAAATTATATTCCTTGTACAATACAGTACAGTTGTTTGAGGGCTTTTTAAATTTATTGTTTTGAACATTTTTCCAGTAAACAAAACGCATGCACCAATAATGACAAAACTGCCCAATTTAGAACATTTTTCCAGTAAACAATGAAACATAAAACTGCCCAGTTCAGAACATTTCCATCATAAAAGTCTATTCAAACTTCTACAGTCCACCGTAAATATGCACAATCTCTGAAGAAGTAAAAGTCATCTAAATAATTCCACATTAAATAAATCTGTAACTAATGAAGAGGTTGCTGCTAGTAAACACCTTTATATTTCATGGTTTCATCGAAAAATAGTGTCCGTTGCCCCTGAGGAATAAATTGCCTATATTACATTAAAAAAATGATAAGCTAGTAGTATTGCAATAGGAAATGGATGGCAAACTGATAACAGATTTATAGTTAGTATCTTCGCCAAAGAGGACATTCTCAGTACGGCAGCATCCACCCCTTGTGGGAGTAGAACCCACAACCTTCTGCGTCAAAAGCAAGTACACAACCTGTTGTGCTATTAACAGTGCAAGCAGACTCACCATAAGCAGCACTAAACTTCTCTTCCCCTGCAGCTCTCGGCTCCTTGTAAAATCTACTCAATACTCAGCTGCATCTCAACTTCACTCAATACTCAGCTGCATCTCAACTTCGCAGCGCAAGAAATCTGGAAAAAGCCAAAATTTATTGGGGGGGGGGGTCAAAAGCCCAAAAACCAGGGACACATTAAACATTGCTTGTATAATCTTGGAAAGTTGCTGGAATAAAATGCTGTGTTATCACCATACATTTTACTGCCAAGGTCCCTGTGCAGAACAGTCAGAGCAACATCCCACTACGCCAAATCAGCTGCTTTGTGAAAGAGAGGAAGACAAACTTAAGTGGCTATCATTTAGTGAATTCATTTCTCACCATAGCTGTCAACCTATTAGCACAAAACACCTGGACAAACCCAGTAATGAGAGAATACAGCCCTCAAACATATTCAGTGAATTCAGTTCTTGCCATAACTGTCAACCTTAGCACAAAAAACCTGGACGAAGCCAATAATGGGGGAATACAGTCCCAAAAATAGGGACAAATTTCAAATATTCATCTTACAAACTTGGAAAATTGCTAGAATAAAAGGTTTTGTGTTACTATGTATTTTCTGAAGAATTGAAGTCTGAAATTCAAATGCGTGTCAATTATACTTATTTAACATTTGTTAACCAAGAAAGTCTGACGGAACAAAAAACAATTTTCAACAGAGGCCCGGGGAGAAATACTGCAGACACAGGTCTTTGTAAAATGGCAGGACACCAGAGCAAACTCGCACAAACACCGGGAGGAGATGCAGACTCCACACAGAAGGCACCCCAGCCAAGAATCAAACCTGAGAACCTGTAGCTGTGAGACAACAATGCTACCACTGCACCATCAACTATCTAAGCATTTAAATATTTAGAAACCACAAATATTATGAGGAATAGAACAGATCAAATGTGAGGCAAAAATCTGCAAAGTTTTTACAAATGGTGGTGGGTAGGGAATTCAGTCCCTTACCACCTGCATACAGGGTTCAAGCCTGAGGTATTCCCTACCACACCACCATGAGTTTGCTCTAGCCACCAGTGTATAGCAACTGGGGCACTTTATAGATATATATATATATATATATATATATATATATATATATATATATATATATATATATATATATATATCACACACACACACAATCTTGGGTCTGAGATGCCTTTCCCCCTATCTAGACTGCTGAGAAAGCAGTTTGAGAGTGTTCCCATGCATCTAGAGATTGCGCAGACTTCCGGGAATTGTGGTTCTTAGTTTTATTTTTATTTGTTTTCTAGGTGGGAGGGTTGCAGTCGTATAGCACGAGCCGCCCCTGGTCACAAGCATACTCAAATCTTATCTGCAGCTCCTCATTGTTGGAGACCAGCTATGCTTGCCAGCCTTCTTTTGTGTATTGTAGAGAAATGTATGTGAACGTAAAGCTGCAGTATGAAAAGCAGTTTTGTGTTTGGTCTGTTACCTGAGCAATAGCTCATTTAGCCTAAGGCTTACATGGTATCTCTGAATGTTCACTTTTTCTACCCGAGTCACTTCTTCATGATGTAGTCACCACCAGAATAGAAACATTTCAGTATTCATTGCTAGCAGCATGGCACAGATGTTTTGACCTCGACTACAGCCCAGATGATTTGGGTTCAGTTAAAAGCCCAGATGCCATAAGAACCGACTAAAGAAGGATGAGAGTGAATGGCAGAGGTCAGCTCACCATCCTTGTAGAGAAGGGAGGGGGGAGAGTCAGCAAAACTCCATCACTGGAGCACTGCCTGGGAAACCGCACAGTATTTCTGTCTGCATAGGGACTTGGGGAGAAAGTACTGACAAGAAGTGTATATATTTCAAAAGAAGATTGTGAGTGTTGTCTCAATGTAAATGAGCAATTGCTACGCACCTGACAACTGGCAGGGAGAAGGCTGTTCGCATGAAGTCTCATAACGTCTTTCTGGTTGGCAGTCACAGTATCCATCTGTTAACTCTACCTTTGTGCCTTCTGATGCCATGAGTAAAGCTGGACTGATTTTGGGACATGAATTGATTTGCAGGGAGATTGTGTGTGTGTGTGTGTGTGTGTGTGTGTGTGTGTGTGTGTGTGTGTGCGCGCGTGGGGAGGGGGGTTAGTAGTATGGTCCAAGGCTACATGTGGCATTTGCAGTACATTTTGAACTGCACCTAGATTTTATTACTTTCATGGTACTTCATTAGACTGAAACCCTTTCTGCCATAATACTGTCTCCCATCATCTTCCATTCTTTCCTCTTTTGCAATTATTCTTGGCATTCCTGCAGTTAGTCCTATAAGAAGCCCTGTTAATCCCTCTGAGATCCCTTTCATTTTCTACCCTTGTCACCTTTGTAGTTTTTGCAAGATTGCAGTTTTCTTGCAGGCATCCATTATTGTATGATTTTCTGTTTTGCTATGAACACACATGCAGCAGGATGTCTAATGTATATGCATCCTCTGTCCTCTTCTTGCACGTCTTGCAGTGTTGCTCTGAAGTGTTACATCTCCTCAGTACTCATTGCAAGTGTTGTACTTGCACATACTACTTTATGGAAAGAGCCATTAAAGTATTCTTTTCTCTTTTGAATAGCTTTCTAAGTTTTCTTTTGAACCGCAAGCTGTCCTGGGATGTTGGCATAATGCTTAAGTTGTTTACCTTGTAGACGCAAGGTGCAGGACTTGATACTTGCATACTGTAATTGGCTAGGCTTAAAATGGCTTAGAAGGGTAGTTAGCCTAGTACTATTCTATGAACCAGTTAACCTATTAGCAAATTTGCTGTGTTGGTAACCTTCACTCCAGTGCTTGTCTCTTAGTAAACCTCAAGACTTGCTTGTGATGGTCCGTCTCGCTCTAGTTTTGATGATACCTTAACAGGAAATAAGCTTAGGTAGTAGGGAAAATGTGGTGCTGCGGTAGCGTTGTCACCTCACAGTAAGACGTTGTCCTGTTCGATTCTCAGCTAAAGCGTCTTCTGTGTTGAGACATGCGTGAAGGGGCGTACCTTCGTTCAAAGTTGTGCGTCAGGGCTGGCAACTCGGTACGTAAAAATCTACTGCCAATCATTAATGGACAGGAGTTCTGCTGTGGTGACCCCTAACCGGGAAAAGCCGAAAGATACAACAAGTAGGGAAAATATATGTCCTTACCCTACTAGAAAATTAACTTTTTCCAGCTGGGTATTAATGTACATATATTGTCTGGTTAAAAAAAAAAACTTGGATTGAATGAAGAAAAATCAAATGATTGTGATTTCTTTTATGCTTGCTAAATTCTGACTTTTCAGATTAGTGATTTTAAAATAACAAAAAAGTAAATAAAAGAAGCCAACTAGCAAAAGTATTTGTAGCAGAAGCAGCAGTTATAATGACTTGCTGTTTTGCTTTCCCCTCAGTAAGCCTGGCTTAAACTGGTGATTTTTAGCTAGGTGGAAAAAAATGAAAAAAAAAGTGTCTGTCTCTCTCTCACTCTCTCTCTGAGACACACACTCTCTCTCTCTCTGAGCAAGCAAGAGAGAGGGAGAATTGCATACCTTTCCACTTTTTTGCTCAAGAATTTAGAACAGAACTAGAGGCTTTTCATCTGAAAAATAAAACAGGTGAAACTGTAATATCTGGCTTTGACTGTAATTTCCTGGAAAATAACGCATTTTTAGGGGACAAAACACAAATGAGGCAAAATTGGAGATGTTCTGCAAACTCAGGACAGTTGTGAGGCATGGAGGAGAGGAGTTATAATGTCTTGCAATGTATGAATTTTTTTTTTAATTTGATCACTATGAAACGGATGAGGTGTATTCTGTCAAAAAAGTGGCTGTAATTGCTGAGCACATTGGTCGTGTGTTTTTTTTCCCTTTGCATCTGTATACGAGTCTGAGCCTGTGTTTGTGTGTCTGGGTATTGCCATTAAGTGCTTGTATAATTTGTTTTATATGTAAAATGCTTCCTCCAACAACAGTTGCATATGCTGCAGCAACTTTGAGTCATTAAGTGGACAAACTAAAGTCAGAAACATAAATGTATATAATCATAAAAAACTGTAAGCATAACAGTGCCCTCCAGGGTGGGTATTACACAGGAAATAATGGACCTTTGAGTTGTCTAGAGGCCTACCACCTTCAGTGTTTGGCTTCAAAACAGCCTTGCATGGTCTTTTATTTCTGAAATAATGCCCACCCTGTCAGACATTTTTACTTCTTGAGCATCTGATTTGAAAGTTTTCATTTGAAGATTCTAGTAATCATTTTGAAATGCATGACAATTGGGGCAAATTAGTAGTACTTAGTATCCAATGGTAATATGTTTTCAGTGTTCCTTGTGTAGCAGTGTGCTTTATTGCTCTTCATTTATGAATGTAGCCAAGGTAATACCTTGCTCTGTAATTAGACACACAGACACACACAGATGAATACCATTTGCTGTCTAAAATCATAATTTGTGCATTTGTTCGTGTATGGAACGTGGCCAGTCTCTGAAAGTGAAGTGCAAACCATGACCTAGTATTATATTAACAACTCAACAGGAAAGCAAAACTCTGACCATTGTCTGGGTGTGATCTAAGTATCCCCTGTATTCCTTACAGTTGTCACTGACACTGGAGCAGCAAGGATTATTTGGATAATTAAATACCTAGTTTCCCCCAAGAACAATTTTTTTCTTTCAACTAGGAAGCCACCATGAATGTGATTTTAAATACACGAGCTCCAGTGCAGTACTAACCATGAACTTTGTATTATACTTAACAAATCAACAGGAAAGGAAGACCCTGACGCTTGAATGAGGATTGAATCCAAGATTACCAACATCCCATGCAGCTGTAACTGCCTCTGGACCAGCAAAAAGTCTCTGGATAGTTAGGAACCTGGTTTCTCCAAGAGCAGTTTTTCATCTTTGAAAATGAGGCCGTAATTTGCCAGTAGACCATACAGTTACCATAGGCATGTAAAATAAGATCTTGGCTGACTCCGCAGTGTAGTGGGATGAAGCTCTGTCTGATGCACGATCAGCCCTGCATTATACTAGTAATCAGTAGACTGGAAAAGCTAGTGGAAGGTAGGAGTTAAGAGGTCAGTGTTTGCCTATATTGAAGAGAGGAAGGCAGTGTCTCACCCTGGTGTGTGCTAGAGTTATAAGGGGACAGAGAGGTACCCAGCAGGCAGTGTATCATGTGGAAACTTCTGCTTAGTTCTGTAAAGCTGCTTTTGTAAAGTAACCGTCATCACTTGTATGCAAGAACATGAAGGGGAAGGTATAGCAACTCCTTGTGTCTGCTTGTGTAGATTTCAGCTACAGGAGTGGGATGAGGTCATGAAAGTGGAAAAATTATCTTGATGGTTCTCCAGATTATGCTTTCCCCTGTGATTGCTGTGTGCTGTTCATCCAATAAGTATATTTGTATTGTATTGCATTGTACTATAACAATGTATACTTTCTTTTTGTAATTAACTGCTACTTGTACTTAACTTTGTGCATGCTTTTTTCTACCCTCATTCTTAGACTTGTATTTTTACATTTCTGTGGGAAATGATATATTTTATTCTGTGAATTTTTTATACTTTGTAAATTGTTTGTAACTGGAGTTTTTCTACTTGTGGCCCGTTTTCAGTGGAGACCCAAGACCAGCTGGACCAACCCAGTTAACAAATGTCAATAAATAAATATGGATTAAAAGGGGTACTATCAAAGTTGAGATAAGACACCTTATGGTTGGCAGATACTAGTATTACATTAAATACCAAGATTAAAAAATGAAAATAAAATGTACCCTGCTCAATTTTTGCAGAACACCTTTATTTAGCAGTAGTAGTCCATTTAGGTATCCTTCAGTTTCCTCAGTCCGGCTGCATTTGCTTTCAATGACACTAGACTGGTTCTGTTGCAGTATTTCTTTGGTTTATATTTTTAAATTTATTTACTTTTAGTTGTCTGGTAGGCATTTAGGTTGCTTCTTGAGAGGAGGCCTAGAAATGAAAAAAAGTTGACTTAATTATCTGATAAAGTATGCAACTGGCTGCTGACCAGATTTATACTAAAGTCTGTGTATACTTTGCTGACAGATGTCTTTATTTACTGTATATTACTACCTGTTTCTGAAGTAGTATGATCCTTCAAATGTATTGGCACTTGAGAAATGTACTTTTATTCCAAGAGAAATGTATTTATTTTTTTACAAAACTTCTCTTGTTCTTATTATTTGAACCAGTGTGCATTCTTTGTAGATCACTGAACATTGTTTTTCACCAGAACTGCGTTTTTGATGTAGTATCTGGAGTTCTCTCTTTGGGTGCTTTTCATGTTCACATTTAACTCAGTGTTTTATTGCATTTTTGACTGGATTCATGAATTGTATTAATGAATCTTCAGCATTCGTCATCTGCTCACTACAAAGAACTGCAAAAGGTGTTTTCATCATTTTTGTTTCATCTGTAGAATACATGGTGAGACCTTTTGCCTTAGAGCAGTGCTTGCAAATTACTTGTTTTTCTGTAGCCTAGCAATAAAATTCCTTGTGCTGTGTACAGTCATGTAGATAGCAACTATATTGAGCTTTGATGGATGACATTGCTGTCTTCTCAAGGTTTTTTTTTTTTTTTTTATGAAACGCTGATGTGTTCAAGGGAACTGTATCAGACTGTACTGTCTAAGATCCAGTGCAGTCTCTCTTTCCCATTTGTGATATAGCTCTTATTTCCATTATTTTTAAATGCAGCTGTTTCGCAGGAAGCTGTACAGTTTTCTTTCTTATTTATTTTTTCTTTATTTGAGATAACAGAGAATTGCAGTACTGTAACAGTCACTCTTCTGGCAGTAGGCTGATGTAAAAGCAAACAGATGAGAGTTGTTTGTAAGATGAGCCTGTGGAACCTGATAACCCATTATACATGTAAGCACATTTCCGTAGTACTCATTGGAAACAAAACTACCCACTGTACAAAGAATACAAGTAAGTTGTACCAAATTATTATGCCTTTGTCTTCTGAGTTTTCTTTACCTTCATCTGACAGCAGTTCTGAATGTTTCTTGAGTGCTACTCTGTGGCAGGAAAGATGATGTTGCTTAGAGACGTAAACAGATCTTTGTGAGAAACCAGATACACTTCTACAGAAGTGCATCCTACCTTCCAGTAACCTCCTCCTGTATGTTAGGATGAACGTTGCAAGGCATATTGTAAAACTGTGTATTGAGTTTTGTTTTTTCCCCCAGCCTTTTAGATTATTGGCTTTTATCCCAATTTCAGAGCCTTTGCCCTTTGATCACTTTGCGGTATTTTTTCATAATTATTTTTAATCAGCGGGACACAGTACTCTATTATCTATGATGCATTGACTGAGTACCTGCAGTGGTGTATTACCTTATTCAAAAATTGTGAGATGCGAGTCCTGTCTTTGCTGCAGTGATTTGTCACTGTTTAGATGATTTCTATCACTTGTCCATTATTGAGAATAGTGTGAACTGGGCACTGATTGGGAGGGGCTACAGACTTGACACCAGTACTCTTTAAATATACAAAGGGCAGTTGGTTTTAAGGGTGTGCAGTAAATGTGCACTACTGCCTTGAGTAATGGCCAACTACCACAACCAAACAAGCTTTATTCGGTGCAGCTACAGTTCAGAGTTAATAGCCACTGGCTTCCCTAGATTTTGCACTTGTCAGACTTGGCTCCGTGACAGCCAGTGGAGTTTTACCAAAAGTAATTTAAACTTGAACACAATACACACACACGCACGCACACACATGCACGCACACACATGCACGCACACACATGCACGCACACACACACACACACACACACACACACACACACACACACACACACACACACACACACACACACCATTTACAGAATGGTGATGAATGCAAATGTAACTCTCTGTCAGCAACACCCTCTTTCCCAAGCTTTAAAGTAATGTTTCTTCAACAGCTTTAGGTGTAACAATGTATATCTGATGTGGTAACACTGTAAATAGTGTTAATTTACCCTCTACTGTCATAGGGTTAGGGTACAGGCATTTGCAGTAATCTGAAGCATTTTCAGTTTTAAGACAAATGTACTGATAACTGTGTTGCTACCTTTATTAGCTCCCTCACATAACTTTTGTTCCCTAACCTGTCACTGTGGATATTTCAGCCTTGCAAAATCCAATCTGGTTACACTGGAAGCATTTTACTTCAAAGCCTTAACATATACTTGAGCCAATGTTTTCCCTTTTTGCCTGCGCATCTTGCTGTGAAGGTATACACTGCCCTGTGGGTCCCATTATGTATTACTTTGTGTTGAGTACCCTCCATTTTTGCAGTTGTATTTCATTTCCTCTGCAGTGTCGTACTTATGATTTGCAAACCAGATTCTCTCATCCTTGGGCAATGTGTTGATTGTTTCTCCCTTATTATAAGGTCAGTTAGGATTTTAGAAGTAGTGCCTTGATGTACATTCACCAACCATTGAAAGTGAAGTCTTCCTTTTTGGATGTAATCATTCGCCCCGTTACCTGCCTTTCTTTAGTGCTCTCTGAAATTTTTTTGTAATATTTGTGAGTCAATGTAAAACATTCAATGTTCAACTTCATCCTAATTCAGACGGTCTGCTTTTGTCATTTTAGAAAAGAACAAGCTGCAAGGAAATATGAATAACAACCAAAACTGAGAAAAACACACTTTATAATAGCAAAGCTTTCGGATAAAATCCTTCCTCAATACTAATACAAACAAATCTAAAAACCAAATGGTTTAAATACAGGTCACTGAAGTCACATGACCAGCAGTCCAAAAATCATGTAACCACAAGTATATAAAACAAATCATTAAAATTAGAAAAATTAGAAAAAACATTAGAAAAAACATAACATTATCGCAACCTAGTATGTTGCAATTTAACAAGAACAGGTTTCAAGGTAATCATATTATTTAAACCTGGAAAATGGTCAGAGTTCAACCTAAGAATCCATTCATACTCTTTTAATTCAAGTAAATTACCACTATCACCACCTCTGGCAGGAGGCCATATTACATCAATAACTCTAAAGGAGAATCTATGCTCAATACCTGAATCAACTATGTGCTTATACAAGGCATTACTGTCAATGGCCCTTCTAATCTCCGATTTGTGTTCAATGATGCATTCTTTTAGCTTTCTAGTGGTCTTACCCACATAGAATGCAGTACATTTCACACAATTAGCTAAGTACACCACATTAGATGTAACACAAGTGGTAGAAAAATTAAACTGATAAACTTTACCACTAATAGGATGTTTGAACTTATCACTGCAACCAACCACAATATCAGAACAGCAGGAACAATTCAAACAACCATACGTGCCGGGCTTAGTGGTAAAAGTCCTCTCTACAGGCCTGAAAAAATCTTTGTAACATAACATATTCTTCAAGGACTTCATATTTCTATATGAGAAAACATTCAGTGTTCAACTTCATCCTAATTCAGACGGTCTGCTTTTGTCATTTTAGACACAGCATGCATTGCTTTACCAATGAGCAAATAAGCTGAAAACAAACCTCACCCATTGGAGGTTGACTACACACAATTTCAGATTCTCAAATAAAAATATCTGTCATCCCCCCCACTTTATACCGAGGAAACAGCTTAGTACTGACCTTGTCATATTCTCTGTTATTACCCATATTCCTTTAATAAAGAAAAAGTATCTCCCTTTCATACTATGGGTGCTTTTCTCTTTCCTTCACTCATTTTTCTTTTAGAAGCTTTTCTCGTCAGATTGCACGTCAAGCATTTCATTTGCTCAGCTGTCTCAACTACCATGCATTTTTCAGTAAATGATTTAATTCTGGCCAGGTTGTGAGATCCTTTATGTATTGACTTTCTTGCTTTGCTACATCATGTACACTTTTAAACACTGCCTGTTTGTTTCCGATTTCATTAAATTTCATTTTGGCGGCACACACAGCTGCCTTGGATATACTGGCATATGAAGTTTCCTTGATTTTTGCACTCCTTAGTCAGTTGAAACAACTATTGTGCAACATGTACTGCTATACATTTACCATATGGCTGTTTTACAAGCTGCGCAAGTCTTAATTAGAAGATCTGTCTGGTGCCTACCAGTTAATATTTGATGGATAGGGGTTATCTGCTTTAACTCCTGCATGTTACCATCAATATTTGATGTGGATGGGATCAGCAATATGGGGCTTGACTTCCAGCTTTAGTATCCATTAAATATACAAAGGGCAGTTGGTCTTAATGGTGAACAATAAATATTCACTGCTGTATTGAGAAATGTTTAGCGTCTGCCACATTCAATTAAGCTTTACACTGTACAACCACATATTAGAATTATACTCATTAGCTGCCAAGGATTTCACCTACGTCAGAGTGAGCCCAGTGCTTTCCAGTGCTGTCTTGCCAACAATAATTGAAGCTTGACAACAATTATTTTATATACACACTAGTTTCTAGAATGGTTTGGGGTATAAATAATAACTATTAAGTGTAAACAAAATCCTTCCCACGCTTTGTTATGCGGCACCAGCCATATTACATTAGCAAACCAAGAACATGAATTAATGTTTACTTTTAAAATAGATCAACCTTCAAATATTCGAATGGTAGAAATAACTTTAGTATGACTTTGAAGGGTAGATGCCCACAGTTATTTTTATCAGAAAATACATAAACCTTTAAGTTAATAATTAAAACATCAGCCGCAGCAATTCAGAGTTAACCAACATCACTGTTTACTTCACATTACCAGGTTAAAGCATTTTCTATTCAAGTAAATAGGCAAACTGTACAGACGTTGCACAAGAAATAGAAAACATTCAAACGGACAGAAAATGTTTAGAAAACTCTGTCTAACATTTGGACTAGCAACTCTGTGCTTCTGGCTATAGAAATACTGTAGCTTTTCTGACTTTTGTTTTAAGACCAAAATAGAGCTTTCAGAGACATAAGCTGTATAATACAATCTGGGCTCTGTCTTCAGTGGCACACATCAGCATGCAGATTGCAGAAATTCCCTTAATTGAGTTATACAACTGACTTGATCTGTCTCTACTCATATAAGACTGAAGCAGGATTTCCTTTACTGATGCTTTTGATTCATAATTTCAAATATGCCTGCCCATTTCCATAGTTAAAAGTTCTTGTTATAATTTTACCTGTTTGTTGTCCATGTAAGCTCATTGGGTACACTTGTCCCTTTTCAGGGGTGACCCAGGAGCACTGTCTGGTTGCGACTTTCTTGGAGTCATGCAACAGGCAAATGAAGGTGGAAGGAATCGCACCTTGTACCATGGTCATAGGAAGCAGCTTAACGGCTTAGAGCCTTAGTCCCTTTGTGCTTCGGGAAGAGTAAGATTAGTCAAGATAGAGTTCAAATAAGACATCATTACCACCATCATCTTGTAACTTAGCCAGAATCTACACAGAAAAACTTTGCAACAGTTCACATACAGTCAAGAAGCCAGGCTAGGTTTCTCTTTTAAACTGTAGTAGATTTTCTCATTGGTACGTTAAGTTATATGCGGGTTGGCACTTTTTTCACATATTAAAATTCAGTGAAAATGCAAGTACAACACAGCTTATTTTACTTTTCCCTTTTAAAGAGTTATATTTTTTAATTTGACATAGTTTATTTCACTTCTCGTTCATTATCTTTGGAAGAATTGGCATTTTCTCAGCTTGTTACAGTGATTTTCATATGGGAGTTGCACATTGGAATTTCTGTTTATGCAAAAGTGTTATGGGTGATTGTTAGATATCCCTTCTCTTGCAAAAACAGACTTTAATGCATTAACCATTCAGAGAACATGGAATTATGGTCCATATATATGACAGATGGTGGTTATGAACTGGAGCAAATCTGTATCTATTCTGCTTCATGGAAGGTCTGGAACTGGATATACTGGTATCGCTTCCTTTGGATTGTAATGGAAGTAGAGAATGCAGCATTTAAACTGAAATGTCTATAGTGGCAACACTTCCATTTGGAATCCTGCCTGCACCATGGGGTAATACAGAGAGTACTGAGAGTCAAGTGCATGCCCACCGATGGGAATGTGTATCTGTAACATTTAGGCGAGTGGCAAGCCGTTAACCTTGAGACCGGATTCAGATGTATTAAGTTACTTAACGATTTCTTCAGGCCAGTAGAAGATGACGTGAAGCTTACTGAAAGTAAACAGGAATTAGAGAATTTAGCGTTCCTCTGATACATTTATTGTGAAGATTGAAGAGTTGCAGTGTACATTAACCTTATATGATGAAAGACCGAACTATTAAGAGCCAAAAAACTTAAAAGGGATTTTAGTGATTTCAAAAGTGGCAACATTTTTGATTGGCCAAGAATGAATCAGTCCACAAATAGTAATATGAAAGTGACTGAGCAAGCCAGTCAGGCGAAACCTATTCCTGAAGACGTAAGGAATTTGTCTGACATGAAAAATTCTTCTTTTTATTTCGGCTGTTCCCATTAGGGGTTGCCATAGCGGATCATCTGTTTCCATTTCTTCCTGTCCTCTGCATCTAGCTCTGTCACACCAACCACCTGCATGTCCTATCTCACCACATCCATAAACCTTATCTTAGGGTCTTCCTCTTTTCCTCTTACCTGGCAGCTTCATCCTTAACATCCCAATATACCCAGCATCCCCCCTCGGCACATGTCCAAACCAATGCAATCTCGCCTCTCTGGCTTTGTCTCCAAACTGTCCAACCTGGGCTGACCCTCTAATATACTTATTCCTAATCCTGTCTACCCTCGTCACACCCAGTGCAAATTTTAACATCTTCAACTCTACCACATCCAGCTTCGACTCCTGCCTTTTTGTCATGCCACTGTCTCCAACCCACATAACATAGCTGGTCTCACTACCGTCTTGTAGACCTTCCCTTTAAAAATAAACCTGATATAAGTAGTAACAATGAAAACAGAATTACAACTAAGAAAAATTTGAACTAGAGTGATCCCCCCCCCCACAGCAAGACAATGATATCTTATTTGAGAATGATCAAACTACTACAGAAAGCAAGATCAAAGAATACTGAGAATTATGCTTCATTTTTTTCCGACTCTGAAACAGAAATTCATGAACAGGATCCGCTCCACCAGCAGGGGCAGAAAAAGAAGGAAGATGTCAGGTTAACACAGAGGGGCAATGTCTTAGTAGTGAACCTTTCTAATTATTCTTTAAGTGAAACCAAGATTGCAATACTTAACAAGGGTTTAACATTTATACTGGCATACTCATCTAAACTAGATGAATTTATGCTAGACATTAATACTTTTGGGTGCATTGTGTTGCTGAAGAATGTATTTGGATCTACTAATATTTTTAGGAAACCGAGTACTTGTATTCCTTTATCCCATCCAGCTCTAGATATGTTTATTAAGGTGTGTGAGATGGAAATCTCGGAACTTAAAAACAAAAATAAAACACTTAAGACCTTTTATAATTTAAATGCAGCTGAAAATGGGCTTTGCAAGTATTTAATGAAAAAGTAATTATAAGACCCACTGACAAAGGAGGGTGGTATACTAATCATGGACACCTCGGACAAATGCTCAAAGAATGACAGATATGCTAAAAGATGAACAGACATCTAAAAAACGTTTTACCTGGGATGTAAACATTATTGTTAAGGTAAAAAATAACCTATATGTGGATGCTGCGCATCATTAGTAAAGAATTATATGAGTGTTTGGTGGTAGAACATCCTCTAATTCTTATAAAAGGCCTCCCAAAGATAAATAAAAATCTTACAGATTCACCAATGCATCAAATTGTATCTGGGAGTGGATGGCTTACAGAGCCAGCCTCCATTTTTTGGAACATCATCTGAAGCCTATAACTATGAAAGTACCCATGATTTTGAATTATACTTCAGTTTTTAAGATCTTTATCTCAAAGCTTTGACAGTATTAATCCAGAATTATAACTGAGTTCAGTAACGATGGATGTAAAGAGCCTATTTATGGTAACACCCAATGACATGGCATAAAAGCCATTCATGACTTCTTGTAGGAAGACAGCACCCTTGAAAGTTGTGCCATCACTCAGATATGTTCTTAACTTAGGATCATCTTGGGAAATAATGTTTTCATTTTTGGGAGTAATTATTGGCAAAGGTGGGGTAGCGATGGGCACACCCTATGTCAGCAGCTACTCCAATACTGTCATGGCATATTGGGAACATCAACATGTACTGAATTAAGTAAATCCTTGGAGGAGATGTTTTATTCTACAAGAGATTTGTGGATGATATATTTTTGTAATGGGCAGGAAATGATACTAAATTGCACAAATTCAGTAAGTATTTTGGTGAAATAATGCTGTTTCTAAATTTTGAGACAGTTGTAGCATTGATTTTCTGGACATTAGGTTGGAATTTGACCCGCATCATGCCCTGAGCGTGATCATCTATAGACAAATTTGTTGGAGGAATTACATGCTCCACAGGACGAGCATGCATCCCAAATATGTATATTCACATATATTAAAAGGACAGTTTTTGAGAACTTCGAGATTATTGTACAGATGACACCAGTTATTATAATGCTGAGATTGAATATCTGTCGCAGAATCTTAACAACATGGTTAGAATAGTAAAGAAATTAGCGGAGCCATCAGTGTATATTAAGCCTTTGAGGCAGTCTGTAGGAAGACCGTGTTACTGTAAGTAAGACAATGTGGATGGAGTTAATTGAAAAGTAAGAGCTAATACTACAGAAGGGGGAATTAGGTTTTTGTTAACATTCAGCAATGATGCAGAGCAAATATCTCGTGTAATAAAACAAAAAATTGATAAATTTTAACAGCAGATCCCAGTGTCAGGAGAATAGGTGGGGAACATCAGAAGTTTTGTTTCAGGAATAGGAAGAACCTAAAGTGAGTATTGTGCTGAGATGTTCAGAGGAGATCAGAGACATATATTCTGAAAACAGGGACATTTCCCTGTAGGAAATGTAAGGCATGCACTTTTATTAATACAAAAAAATCTTTTTTAACATCCAGTTACACACAGACTTTACATGCTTAATGTCTATGCTGATTGTTTAAGTCAGAATCTTGTATACATGGTTACATGTGAACAGTGCATTTGCTTCTGTGTAGGAAAGACTAACAGATGTTTAAAAGAGAATATCTCCTCATTTGAGTGATTTTCACATGGAGAATAGGAATAATGCTTTGGCACAGCACATAGAGTTCTCCTACACATACATTTCTATTTATGGTTTTGCAATTGGTGGAAGAAAATGTAAGAGGTGGAGACATTCAAAATCACACAGAATACTTAGAGATGTGCTGGATAGCCAGATGTTCATTGTGTTAAACTGCTGCAGTCATTACACTTGGGTTATCCTGCCATCAGGCGGTTCCCCAGTCGGCCTGTGTTCCAAAGTCTTGGTCCGGCGTCGGTTGCTGTCTCCTCCTCCCTAACGTCAGTGCGACAGGGGTATATAAGAAGCAGCCAACGTCATTTTCTTCAGTCTTTCTTGCCGCGCGGTGCCCGAAGCAAAAGCAGTTCGCAAGGCCGACGCCGCGCAGTGCCCGAGGCAAAAGCAGTTCGCAAGTGCGGGTCCGCCGTCTCCTGAGATTTTCATTCCGAATCCAGAAGCGAAGTCTTCTACAAAGCTAAGTACCCCGTTGGGGAAACTTTTTCTTGCCTCAGACCGATGTCAGTAAAAGTTAATAACTGTATTTCTTGTGGGAGGCAAATACCTCATAAGGATTTCCATTCCTATTGTGTCCCATGCCTAGGCCCAGACCACGATGTCACTGGTTGTCGGTTTTGTGCTAGGTTTACCGAGCGTACTATTAAACGTCGGTTTGATTTTGCCCGACATTATTTTGGTAAAAAATTCAATTATACCATGCCGTCAGAACTTCCGACGACCAGAATACACAAAAAGCGCAAAGACAAGGATAGGCATCAGAGGCCTAAAACTGACGACGAAGCCTCTTCTAGGCCAGTCGCCGGTTCTCCGGTTTTCAGTGAGGCGCCTTCGCAGCCCCCGACGACCGCTTCTGTAGAACCACAGGCTGCCTCTGACTCCCACGTGGAGATGGCTGGGCCTTCGGGCGCACAAGTTATTCAGCCTACAGAGACTAACTTATCAGAGGGATCCGGAGTAGCTTAGCAACCCACAGCTTCAGAGGGTGTCTTCAGACCTACTCAGTTAAGCATTAAACCCTCAGCTAAGTCTAAGCCTCCTTTAAAATCAAAGAAACAAATACAGCATTCTCCAGGACAGGCCTCCATGCCTAAGAAACAAATGCTCAAAATGGCCGAAGACCTAATCACTCTGATCAGGGAGTCCCATCCCCCTCCTGATAAAAGGCCTAGACAGGATGCAGACTATAACTCATCCGACCAGGTGTCCATCTCTTCTGATTCATCCTCAGACCTAGGATACTCTTTACCTCCTTATGAGGATTCTGATGCTGAGGAATCAATTCCATCAGCCTCACCGCCTGAGGACTACAACTTTGGGGAAACCCTACATACCATGAGGGATCATTTCCAATGGGAAGGCCAGGATTCCTCAGAATCCAAGAAAAGGCTCAGAGACTTCCTTTTATTACCTCAACACAGACCCCTTGCTATTCAGCCAGTGTTAGATATTGTGGATGATGTGTATACTGAATCCAGCTTAAATCCTGATTCCTTACCTCCAGCCCCTGTTAAACCTGACAGATACTACAGAGTCCCTGACTCACATACATTTTTGTATAAAAGCCCTGTAGCTGACCCTGAAACTATTTCTCAGGGACCCAAAGCCTCATCAGCCAAGAATCCAATCCCCTCTGACAGAGATTCCAGAGCATTAGACAGATGGGGAAAGAAAGTATATACGTCTGCAACTTTAGCAATGAGAGCCTTAAATTGGTAGTTTCACATGCTTAAAATATCAGCAATTTTTACTGTCTCAGTTAAAACAGAAAATGCTTCCAGAATCAGATCCTCCTAATTTTAAAGAAATGCAGGATTTATTGCATGCAGCTGAACAAGTGGGAAAGCATACTTTGCAATGTGGTTTTGATTCTCTAGAGGCCTCCTGCAGAGCAGCAGTTACAGGCTCTGTCATGAGAAGACATGCTTGATTAAAAGAACATACGTTACCAGATCATGTTAAAGCAAAATTATTGGATGCACCTTTGCAGCAGGTTGTTTTATTTGGAGTTAAGGCATAAGAGGTATTAAAGAAAATGGAGGATAAGGCAAAATCTATGCAAACGGTGAAGGATTTCTTACAGGTTCAGCCTCCTAAACTGGCCAGCTAAGAAGTGCTCCTTTCCAATTACAGACAGACCTCAAAGGGGAAGATACAGACGTCCAAGAGGTAGAGGTCAAACACAAGGTCCTTATAGGCCTCAACAATGGGTTGCATCAGGCCAGAAAGAAGGGGAAGACGGGCCCAATCATATAAAAAGCAGCTCCAATGACTTCCCACTACAGCTGCCAAACAAATTCCTCTTGGCAGCCCCCTTGGGAGGAAAACTGGCACTCTTCTACCACTATTGGCAAATGATCACCAAAGACAAATGGGTTCTCAACATTGTATTTCAAGGTTACAGGTTCCAATTTCACACTCTGCCAAGGTTAAAAGGAATGCCAAATCTGCCACCCAATCAATGGGCAGAGGCTCAAAAACAAATTACAGCACTCCTGGATATGAGAGCTATTCAAAAGGTACCATCACAGGAGCAAGGACAAGGATTTTACTCAAGACTCTTTCTGGTACCCAGAAAGGACAAAGCCTGGAGGCCCATTCTGGATTTTTCATCTCTAAATACTTACCTGGATGTTCCGAAATTCAAAATGTTGACATTACAGCAGCTTCTTCCCATGCTGGGCAAGAAAGCTTGGCTCGTGACTTTGGACCTCAAGGAGGCATACCTGCATGTCCCCATCAGACAAAACTGCAGAAGATACCTCAGATTCATAGCTGGTTCAATGCACTACCAATTCTCTGCACTGCCCTTTGTGAAGACCCTGGGCGCAGTAGATAAGCCAAAGTGCCTGGCACCAGTAATTGCATTTTGCAGACAGAAAGGAATTCAAATTTATCTGTACCTGGACGACTGCCTGATTCAAGCAGAGAGCAAGGACATTCTTCTAAAGCATCTGGCGTTTGTAAAAAAGTTACTAAGTTTCCTGGGGTACACAGTAAACGAAAAGAAATCAAAACTAGTGCCCTCACAAGAGATTATATTCCTGGGTGCCAGCTTGAACACAACGGCCCAGATGGCTTATCTCACACCAGACAAGCAAAGACAACTGACTCAATACTTTCAATTGATGGCAACAAAGACCCAACTCCCTGCAAGAAAAATTCTGCAGGCCTTGGGTTACATGGCATCCTGCATACTACTAATTCCATATGCCAAACTGCATATGAGGAAACTACAATGGTACCTAAAGAATGTATGGTCTCAACACTGTCAAAGTTTGGAAACCGTTATACCACTAATCCCTTACCTTTAACAGGAGTTTCAATGGTGGGCTCAAGCTTGTCACCTCAACAAGGGACAGCCTTTTACACAACCCACAGCCAGGCAAACAGTGACAACAGATGCATCAGATTACGCCTGGGGAGCACACATGGCAGGCAAATGTATTCAGGGCGCGTGGCCCGCAGAACAAAGGCATCTTCACATCAATCAAAAAGAGATGCTAGCTGTACAAAATGCCCTTATAGCTTTCAAGGACCTGCTGCATCCAGGACAACTACTGCTAAAGACAGACAACACCACAGTTATGTGGTAGATAAACAAGCAAGGGGGCACTCACTCCTACCCCTTATGCAGACAAGCCATGACCTTGTGGAACACAGCTATAAACCTTCAAGTTCATCTGCAAGCACAATTCCTGCCAGGAGAGAAAAACACACTGACAGACGACTTAAGCAGAAGCATCATGGATCCCCACGAATGGGAATTGAATCCACAAATATTCAGAATGATAACACAGAAATGGTGGAGCCCGGACATAGATCTGTTTGCATCCACAATAAACTGCCAGCTACAAAAATTCTTCACAAGGAGTTACCATCCACAAGCATGGAAAGTGGATGCCCTTTCATTCAGCTGGGAGAAACTACAAGTATACGCTTTCCCACCACTACCTCTCCTGCCAAAGGTACTCATAAAAGCCAGGCAAGAAGAGCCAAAGATGATCCTGATTGCACCAGACTGGCCACGCCAGCACTGGTCCCCAATCTTAAGGAGCTTAGCACCAGAACCACCCTGGATTTTGCCACAAATCCCACATCTGCTGACTCAGCACAACAATCAAATACTACACAGCCAGCTAAAGACCTTAAACCTAGCTGCATGGAAGATTCCTTAGTCAAGCAAGCAATCCCTCTCTCCAAAGCTGTTATGGATGTCATTCTGGAGGCCAGATGGCCAAGTACCAGGAAAGCCTATTAGGATAAATGGAAGAGATTCTATTCCTGGAACCAAGCTCACAGCCTTGACCCTCTTGTCCCAAACATTCCTCAGATACTACAATACCTAACTGAGATGCTGGACAAAGGCCTCTCCTTCTCATCCATCAAGATCCACGCCTCTGCCATCTCTGCTCAGTACAACACGGATCCACCAATTTTCTCTAATCCTCTGTTAAACCAGTACCTCAGAGGGGCTAAAAACATAAGACCGCCCCGTAGAGCACCTACTCCAACTTGGGACCTCAACTTTGCTTTGGAAAAACTAACTTTACCTCCTTTTGAGCCAGCTAACACAGCAGAATTAAAATATATCTCTCGGAAAACTGCTCTGTTCCTGGCAATAACATCAGCACGAAGAGTCTCAGAATTACAGGCACTAATGGCAGTGGAACCTTTCCTCATTTTCCACCAGGACAGGGAGTCTTTAAGAACTAATCCTACGTTTATGTCAAAGGTGGTATCCAGTGTGGCTCTAAACCAAACTATTCACCTGCCAACTTTTTATCCTAAACCACAGAATAAAGGGGAGAGACTACTGCACTCTTTGGACATTCACAGGCAGTTACGCTTCTACTTGGACAAAACCAAAGCTTTCAGAAAATCTGAGCAATTATTGGTAGCATATGCTGCAGGAGCACAAGGAAAAGCCATTTCAAAACAGACCATTTCAAAATGGATAGGACATTGTATACGTTTCTGCTACACGTACCATGGAAAACCTGTATCTAGCAGCATTAGATCTCACTCCAACAGGGCAACAGCCACTTCAACTGCCTACCTCAGGGGAGTACCTACCAAGGATATTTTGGAAGCAGCAACTTGGAGTTCTGTACATACCTTCACCAAGCATTACCATCTGCCTCTATACTCTAAATCCAGAGCTGGCTTCGCCACTGCAGTGCTGCAGGGCCTTATAGCCACACCTAATGCCTTATAGAACCAGCCACCCTACCTCAGCTTTGGGATTCTACCCAAGTGTAATGACTGCAGCAGTGTAACACAAACATAGTACAGTTTTGTACCAACCATAAATGTAGATGTTCGAGTGTATACACTGCTGCAGTCCAGGTTACTCTCCCGCCTTCCCCTCTTACTGGCTGGTACGTACCTATGTCTTCTACCCTTACTACCTATGGTGAGTATTTGCTGGTAGCGGTAAGTTGTTTTTTGCTTTTCTTATGTATGTTGTATTAGCAATTGGAATTGTCTACCTATTTGGAGGCACCTGACATCTGGGGCAAGAAAAACTGAAGAAAATGGCGTCTGCTGCATCTTGTATATACCCCTGTCGCACTGATGTCAGGGAGGAGGCGACAGCAACTGACGCCGGACCAAGACTTTGGAACTCAGGCCAACTGGGGAACCACCTGACAGCAGGGTTAACACAAGTGTAATGACTGCAGCAGTGTATACACTCAAACATCTACATTTATGGTAGGTACAAAACTGTACTTTTACAGGCTGGTAAGGAACCAAGACTTAATGGTATGGTTACTTTAAAACCCTGTATTTGAAAGGCAGGAAATAACCTAGATAGCTTTGCTTCATTGTTGTTTATCTGTAAATATCCTTGGATTACAGGAAATAGCCGTATCTGAAGAAGGCTTAGACAGCTGAAAGCATTTGTCCTGATGTCCTTCAAGGATGCATCTGCAGTCTTTACAAATGGGTTGTCCTGTCATCAGGCAGCCCTTCGGTCGGCCGGATTCCAAAGTCTGGGTCTGGCTTCGGCTGGTGTCGCACTTCACCCGACGTCATTGCGGCAGTTCTTCGGGTATAAAGGCATCAGCCGACGCCATTTTCCTCAGTCTTTCTTGCCGCGTGGCGCCCGAAGCAGAAGCTGTTCGCAAGTGCCGGTCGGTCAGATCCAGAGAATACTACTACCGAATACTACTTCGAAGACTTCTATAAAGCTAAGTACCCCGTTGGGGACTCTTTCTTGCCTCAGCCGATGTCAGAGAAAGTTAATAACTGTTTATCTTGTGGGAAACAAATACCTCATAAAGATTTCCACTCCTATTGCATACATTGTTTAGGCCCAGACCACGACGTAGCATCCTGTCTAGCCTGTGCTTCTTTTAACCGGCGGACGCTTAGACGTCGATCGGACTTTGCCGAACAGATTTTCGGCTCTGATTTTGCCTACATTATGCCATCTGATCCTCCCACTACACAAATAACCAAGAAACGCAAAGAAAAGGACCGACACTCGCGGTCCATGGTTTCGGCCGAAACCACGGTTAAGCAAACCGCGAGTGTCTCGGTTTCAGCCGAAGCCGAGCAAGCGGTTCTTTCTAAAACGGATAACATGCCTTCTACCGAGGCCTCTTCTAACCTGGTAAAAACGGCTTCTGAAATCCAACCTTCTGTTGCGGTTTCACAGGATTTATCAGACACCATCCCCCTGGATATCTCTACCCCTGCACGTGGAGCTGCTAGGCCTCCTCCAGCTATGTCTATTAAGGCCTTTGCCAGGGCTAAAGCAGCCAAAGCATCAAAACCTGTGCATGCCAAGCCCCCCTCTCACAAGCCCAGCACCAGCTCCCATATGCTTTCCTTGGCTGAGGATCTCATCTCTTTAATTCGTGGAGCCCAGCCTCATCCAGACAGGGCCTCTCTCCCTCCTCCAGAAAAGAGGCCTAGAGCAGAGCCCCCTGAGCCAGTATCCGCAGATGATTCCTCTGATGACTCAGAACATACAGACCCTCCTGAGGCTTCTTATTCTCCTTACGAAGACTCTGATGCTGAGGAGTCCATCCCTTCAGCCTCTCCTCCTGAGGAATTTTCCTTTGGGGAAACCTTGCATGCTATGAGGGAACAATTTCAGTGGCAGGGCCAAGATTTCTCAGACTCTAGAAAAAGGCTTAGGACCTTTCTACATTTGCCACAGCATAGGCCTTTAGCTATACCTCCAGTTCTTTCTGTTGTGGATGATGCATTTAATGATGCTTGCACTGCTCCTGATACTTTACCTCCGGCTCCTGCTAAGCCCGATAGGTACTACAGGGTCCCGGACACCCATCACTACTTATATAAGGCTCCTTTTGCAGATCCAGAGATTATCTCCCAGGGTCCAAAAGCTGTAGCGGCTACTTCTAAAAACCCCCTCCCATCTGAAAGGGAATCCAGGTCCTTAGAGAGATGGGGTAAAAAAGTTTACACCTCTGCTACTTTGTCAGCTAGAGCTTTGAACTGCCAATTCCATATGATTCAATATCAAGAATTTATGCTTGACAAGTTGACTAAAAAGCTGTCCTCTGAAGAATCTTTAGATAAAAAGTATGTTCAAGAAATGGTACATAACATACAGCAGGTTAGTAACCATTCTTTAAAATGTGGCTATGATGCACTGGAGGCTTCCTTTAGATCAGCCATGACTGGCACAGTTATCAGGAGGCATGCATGGTTGAAAGAACAGGCATTACCAGACCATGTCAAATCTAAGCTTTTGGATGCACCTATGGACAAGGTCAATTTATTTGGTTCCCCTGCACAGCAGGTACTAAAAAAGATGGAAGAGAAAGCAAAATCTGTGTAGACAGTGAAAGATTTCTTGCAAGTTCAACCTCCAAGGTTTAGCAGGAACTGGCCTCCAAGAATTGGTCCTTTCCAGACTCCTCTAAGGCACAAAGAGGCAGGAATAGGCGCTCTAGAGGCAGAAACCAATCCAGGGGTGCCTACAGGGGTCGCCAGTGGCAGGGTAACAACCAACGAGGCACGGATACAGCCACCACCACTACAACAACTCAATCACAGTGACTTGGCGGTGACACCGCCTACCAGGGATCAACTAGAAGCACCTTTAGGCGGAAAGCTGACCTTATTTTCAAGAAACTGGCACTGCATTACAAGAGAAAAATGGATTTTGCAAACTATAGACCAAGGTTACAGATTCCATTTCCATACTCTACCAGGAAAGAGAGGAATGCCGAACCTACCGCCTACTCAAAGGACAGAAGCTCTAAAACAAATATCCCAATTATTAAAAATGAGAGCTGTGGAGAAGGTACCATCTATGGAGCAAGGGAAGGGATTTTACTCCAGACTCTTCCTGGTACCAAGAAAAGAAAACAAATGGAGGCCTATTCTAGATCTGTCCGTTTTAAACACATACCTCATTGTTCCAAAATTCAAAATGCTGACCCTACAGCAGCTTCTTCCCATGCTGGGCAAGGAGTCTTGGCTGGTAACTCTAGATCTCAAGGAGGCATACCTGCACGTCCCCATAAGACCAATTTGCAGAAGATACCTCAGATTTCTTGCAGGATCAGAGCATTATCAATTCTCAGCATTGCCCTTTGGCTTATCTACTGCGCCCAGAGTGTTCACGAAATGCCTGGCATCAGTAATCGCTCATTGCAGACTTCAGGGGATTCAAATCTATTCTTACCTGGACGACTGCCTGATACAAGCGGACAACAAAAACAAACTATCAGAAGACTTACAAAGAGTCATCTACCTGCTACAAGCCCTGGGATATACAGTCAATACAAAAAAGTCAAGGCTGATTCCATCCCAAAGAATAACCTTTCTAGGTGCAGAACTGGACACATCAAAACAAATGGCATTTCTAACTACAGAAAAGAAAGAGCAACTTCCTCTCTACTTGGCATTAACAAAGCAGAACCATTTAACTGCAAGAAAAGTGCTACAAGCTCTAGGCTTCATGGCATCCTGCATAATACTGGTCCCTCATGCCAGGCTGCATATGAGAAAGCTACAGTGGTATCTAAAGAATTTGTGGTCCCAGCACCAGCACAGCTTAGAAACCAAAATTCCAATGATCCCATGCCTGAAGCAAGAGTTCCTATGGTGGGCTCAGGCCTGCCAATCAAACACAGGATTGCCCTTCTGCAAAAGTCAACCAACACAAACCATCATGACAGATGCCTCAGACCTCGGTTGGGGGGCACACATGATGGGCAAGTGCATTCAAGGCCTATGGACTCTAGACCAGCTACATCTGCACATAAATCTAAAAGAAATGATGGCAGTAAAATTGGCAATCCAGACATTCAGACCTTTTCTCCAAGAAGGCCAGTTGATAAGGACAGACAACACCACAGTTATGTGGTACATCAACAAGCAGGGAGGCACACACTCATACCCTCTATGCCGGCTGGCACTGGACCTATGGGATGTGGCTCTGAGCTACAACATTCAGTTACAGGCAATTTATGTACCAGGGAAGGAAAACATTCTAGCAGACATACTAAGCAGAACTACAACAGATGCCCACGAATGGATGCTGCATCCGGACATCTTCAAAACCATCACAAGAAAATGGGGATTACCACAAATAGACTTGTTTGCGTCCCCATTCAATCACCAGTTGAAGAAATTCTGCACAAGGACTTACCACCCACTTGCTTGGAAGGTGGACTCGCTATCTTTCAGTTGGAAAAGCCTGACAGCATACGCCTACCCTCCACTTCCTTTGATGCACAAGGTGCTTCTGAAGATCAAAGAGGAACATCCGAGGATCATTCTGATAGCCCCAGACTGGCCAAGACAACATTGGTATCCACTGCTGAGGAGCATGTCCCGGGAACAAATATGGACACTGCCCCTGATCCCATTACTGCTAACACAGAACAACTACAACATCCTGCATCCAAACCTAAAAACTCTGCAGCTAACTGCCTGGAACATTACATAACAGCAATCAACCCAAATTTATCACAAAGGGTTAAAGACATAATCCTGGAGGCTCGTAGACCTTCAACAAGAAAAAATTATGCAGCAAAATGGAAAAGATATCTCATCTGGAGTTCTGCAAAAGGGCAAGATGTGACACTAGTGAACATAGCCAACATCCTGGAGTACTTGGCGGAGCTCTTCCATACAAGCCTGTCCTACTCTTCCATCAAGATTCATGCATCAGCTATATCAGCAGAATACAGCTTGGATCCTCCTGTCTTCTCGCATCCTCTGCTCAGACAGTTTCTGAGAGGAATTAAAAATGTAAAACCTCCCAGAAAACCTCCATTGCCAGCATGGGACTTGAACTTTGTGCTAGAAAAGCTGACTCTTCCTCCTTTCGAACCAGCAGCAACAGCAGAATTACAATACTTATCCTGGAAGACTGCTTTCCTGCTGGCAATAACTTCAGCAAGAAGGGTCTCTGAACTACAGGCATTAATGGCAGTACAACCCTTCCTAATCTTCCATCAAGATAGTGTGTCCATGAGAACAAATCCCACATTTATGCCTAAGGTGGTATCCAGAGTATCTTTAAATCAGGCTATCCAACTTCCTACATTCTTCCCCAACCCACAGAACAGGGGAGAAAGGCTCTTACATACCTTGGATGTACACAGACAATTATGCTACTACCTGGACAGGACAAAAAACAATAGAAAAACTGACCAGCTTTTGGTAGCATATGCAACAGGGAAGGAAGGAAATCCAATTTCTAAACAGACAATCTCCAAATGGATAGGAAATTGCATTAGATTTTGTTACTCCTACCATGGAAAGAAAACTCCAGGGAACATCAGGCCTCACTTCACAAGGGCTACAGCCACTACCACAGCTTTCTTACGAGGAGTGGCTACCAAGGACATTATAGAGGCTGCTACTTGGACCTCCGTGCATACATTTGCCAAGCATTATAACTTACCTCTATACTCTAGATCCCGTGCTGGTTTTGCCACTGCTGTTTTGCAAGGGATCCTAACTACACCATAATCTCTTCTCATTTCCTCCTCCCCTAGTTTAGCTATGGTATTCTACCCATTTGTAAAGACTGCAGATGCATCCTTGAAGGACATAGTACAGTTTTGTACCTACCATAAATGTAGATGTCCGAGAGGAATGCATCTGCAGTCAGGATTACCCACCCTCCTTCCCCTCTGAGGTACTCCTAGGGTATTTGCCAATCTTCAGCTAGCTTGGGGGGGATCTATTATGGTGTATTTGTTTGTATATATGTACATACATGCTTATTTTATGTGTTTGCTCTCTACTATTTGGAAACTTTGGCATTTATCCAAATTTAGCCATCCTAGAGGGCACCTGGCATCTGGCGCAAGAAACACTGAGGAAAATGGCGTCGGCTGATGCCTTTATACCCGAAGAACTGCCGCAATGACGTCGGGTGAAGTGCGACACCAGCCGAAGCCAGACCCAGACTTTGGAATCCGGCCGACCGAAGGGCTACCTGACGACAGGACAACCCATTTGTAAAGACTGCAGATGCATTCCTCTCGGACATCTACATTTATGGTAGGTACAAAACTGTACTTTTGTTTTATCAAGATTTGTCCTGGTTCTTGAACTGTGTTATTTTATTGTGCTCAAGTAAACAATTGTTTTTTTTTAACAGCGGGATCTTTTACCTCCACCATGGTGGCAAGACTTAGCTTTACGTGGACACTTACTTTTCTCAAATTAAATTCTTATGTCCTGCCAGGCACTTTTTTGTGACATGATTGAGAACACTTATTGTTTAAGTTTTGAACATTACATTTTGGAAACAACTTATTTCTTCCTTGAATGAAAAATATGTATGAATATTTTTCTTGCTGATGATTTTTTTCTCAAGCCATCTGTGCTTTGCACTTTCAGTAGTTCCATTTCTAATTCAGTATCACTACATCTCTGAATTTTTTTTTGCTTTTTTCTTCTGTCAAAACTTGCAGAAACTTTTACCCAAATAATTTCTGGTTCTTCTAGCAAGCCCTTATGTTTTTTTGGTAAAAATACGCTACTCGTAATATCTTTTTTATGTGCAGTTCCTTACCTGGTCTGTATTCCTGTTCAGATCGTACTTTCATATATTAAGTAGCATATTCTGGAGTGTTTGATATGCCTAATAGAAGTACATTTAAATGTCTTGCAGGGGTTTGTGATCTGTTCTACATTTACTTCTTTAACAAAGGTATATTCATATACTATTTCTAACCGTTCTTTTTCTATGTGAACCCATCACTTTTGTGTCTCTTTTGATAACAGTTTGGAAAGTAGCTTATTTTCTTGTAGGACCACAACAGAAGTACTGTTCTAATTGGCATCTACTTGCAGTACCACTGGTGTTCTCACAGGATCATATTTTAATGTTGGAAAATGTGTAGTTTCTTGAGCATTTCAGAATTTGTTTTTTCAACTCCTTCCCAAATTGCATTTCTTAGTGGTATAGATATCTCAGATTTATTAAATACATTTTTACAAGGTACTGCATAATTCCAAGCCACCTCTATAATGCCTGCTAATCTTCTGGCCTGGACATGCGTACATAGATAAGTTCATAGAGTAGTACTAGGCTAACTGCCCTTGCAAGCTATTTTAATCCTGGCCAATTATCCCTTGTGAGACTCGAACCCTGTACCTAGTGTTTGTAAGGCAAACACCTTAACCCTCCCAACCTCAAATATGTGCACAAAATTTTTATGAACTAAGTTCATGTCACTTTACTATTAAGTTAGTACCCATGTATTTTAGAATCATCATACCAATTTTGTATTCACTGTTATGTAACATGAAATGATGCTGCCTTGATCAGTTCAGCAGCTTTATCAGTTTTTAACATGCTTTTCTTGTTTCTTAACCCATTCTGTTAAATCTGTTATATTTATAATACCAGCCAAGCTTTCAGTTGCATGCATAGCAATTCCCTAGAAACCCCTCTGGTATGTAGTGAAATATTACATGAAGGTCTTAGGAATATGTACCTTGCTAGTGGCATATTAGTTGTACACAGCTTTGTTCATGTAGCTATGTCTTACTCGCACCTTTCTTTACATCTCGCATTGAAAAGAACTTAACATTTGTCATTTTTTTAGATCACTGAAACTGTAAGAAAAGGATAATGTTGTTCACTTTATTCAGATCTTGTGAATCAAAATAAATGCAAATCTTAGGTTCCTTCACAAAAGTGACTATACTTTTAACCATTCTATTGGTACTGATCACTTCTTATCGGGAACTAGGTTTTTCCCTTTACATTTTTTCTTCTGAATTACTTTTGAGAGGTTCATCTGCTTTTCTGAGACTATACATAACTATCACTACGTCAAGTTTTATTTGTAAGTGATATTCTTCTGGCAAAATTCCTATGCCTGTAAAACAAATCAGCATAGTTATGCAGAATATCATCGTTATGGCTTTGCACCATATCAAAAATATCTCTTGGGCTGTGGCTGGGACTTTTTGTGGGC
>NC_056748.1:351152233-351217236 GCF_019279795.1 Protopterus annectens | reverse complement strand
AACCAAGTACAATGCCCCATTTGGCATGTACCTTATTAGACATTTGCAACAACTGGAGAGGCTGCAAAAGTACCTCTCAAAGAGGATCCCTGGCTTTAAACACTTGTCCTATATGGACAGACTCAAAAAAACTCCAACTGTGCTCTGTCTCATATCGCCTATTTAGAGGCAATCTCTGCTTGACTTACAAAGCCATGCCTAACCCAGACCCGTTAGAAATGCTACAGCTAAAGAAATCCGAATCCCGTCACACCACACACTCCAGAGACCTCATTACCATAATCAACAGAATGTACTGGAGGGACAGGTTCATAACCCATAGACTTCCCATACATGTCGAGCAGAGCACCTCACTGACCCTCAGGAGAAATCTTGTTGAGTGGATGGGAAATAGAAAATTCACACCGGGGATATCTCCAGTGGCTCTACTCGACAGAGACACTGGGAGCTAAGGTCGGGTGGTACGATGCCAGGGTAATCCTATGGCTAAGCTTGTAAAGGCCCCAGGGCCATTAGCCTAGTGCACACCTATGAACCTATAGTAATTCAACAGAGACCTGAGGTGCTATTTATACTGACCAGAGAAAAGTTGTTAGACTCCCTGCGAAACTCCTCTACTCTTCTTTTGATAATTGCCATGGGATTTTTAACATACAACTGAAATGGCACAAGCTGGGTCCAATGTTTGATGGCTCATCAAAAGGCATTCGCTTCAGAAGCTGAGCTTACCTAAACAATCCTACCTTGGTTTGTGATTTACTGTGGAGCTGACTGAGAAGAGAAGTTTTATTTGAATTTATAGTGTATTTATTATCGCTGTTTTAACTGTTTGTAAGTATGAAGGGATAGCTTGTTAACAAGACTTACTTTGATTCATATTTTGTTGTTTGAGGTTTTAGACAGGCAAGCTCTAGCCACCACAAGTGGCTTAGACAGCTATAAATTCACACAGACTGCAGAGAGGAAAATTTGGAGCATATCTAAACAATCCTACAAGCGATGAAAAGGAATTGCAACTTTTGTCGGGTTTGCAGAACTTTTATTGTCAGAACAACTTTACTGTACTTAATTTATTATTTAGTTGTGTATTGCTGGTGTGATTTTTTTGTCGTAGAAGTTAATTTAAATTCTGTTTGAATTATGTGGTTACTGTTGTTGATCTTTTCTTTTACAATATTTTATTAATTTGAAGCTGAATATGGATTCCTTAAATGAACACGCAGTTAACGATTTGGTAATATTCATATCTCTTGTATGTTGTAATAAATGCTATGCATATTTAAAGTAACAGCTGGTAACACTGGTGAGCTGTGTTCTCGTGTCAGAAGTTGGACTTACCATTGTTAGAAGTAAATCTAGACCTGATGATTGCACTTGTGCACTTGGCATGGCTTGGAGAACTGTTGTTTCATATATTAATGACTGAACTGATGACATAAATATTGTTAGGCATAGAATAAATAGAATACATTTAGAAAAAGATGCATCTATTGTCTGCAAAAATCATTCAACTCCTATGAAACAAGATGATGCCCCTGACAACTTTGGAATTCTGAGTACAAGTATTCAGCATTCTGAAGATAGTTTGTTTAGAAGGAAACAGTGAAAGAAAGGAAGAAGTTTACAACAAATAAGGAATAAAAAGAAACTGATTAATGACTGTAAAGGAAAGACAGTACATAGTAAAAAGGACACTGCTTTATGTAACACAGTTTACAGGGATTGGTGATATTTTTCTGTAAGAAAACCTTCATTCTACAGAAGAAGGCATCGTTCTTCCAACAGAGAAGGTAGTAAAAAGAGGCAAGGGGCAGGTGAAATGGAAGAAATCAAAATTGAACGTGGAAGAATTTAAGAAAATTACTGTTAGTAAAAAGAAGATAAAGACAGATGTTGACTGCATGACTCAAGCTGTGGATTTACAATACCAGCTAGATGAATTTAATACACAATGAAAACAGTGGGATTAATAAGACTAATGGTGATGAAGATCTCACCTTCGTAACAATTGACAGAGCAGATATTACTGTGTTAGAAGCTGAAGATTCTTTACTCAAAGAAATTTCCATATCTTCAGATAGATTCAACCATAAATAGTGAAACATAATATAATCAACTAGCCAATTATTTACAAAAGAAACTGTATACAGTTGCCCAAGTATATAATCTATAACATCACGTTTCCATATACAATATGCAAATTGTATTAAGATGCGGTGCTGACTAATCAGATCAATTTGTTCTGTCCAATATTTCGTCAACTTTCTGCAAATAAATGATGTATAATGTCTTATCAGTTTTTTTCTTTATGGCTGCTACTTCCATTTGAGACAGGAAGTCTGCGATTTTCTTGAAATCTTGAAAAGTAGGTGGTGCGTTATTCTTCCAGTAAGTTGTTGTGGCTTTACGTGTAGTGGCAAGCAATGTCCACAGTAAAGGCTATTTTACTTTTGGGACACATTGTGGTATGGATACATTAAACTGAAAAGTGTCATTAAAATTTGTTAGAAATAATTCATTTCAAATCAGTATTTATTCAGTGAATGACAATCAAAAACATTTGTTCCCAATCTGCTTTTTTATGCGTTTTACATCTCCAACAATCAGTAGGTTTCTTGTATATTAGTTCTAATCTATGAGGGGTTAGAAAGGATCAATGTAGGAATTTCTATGCCTATAGTTTCCACTGAACTGACTTGGTGATAAAAGGATAGTTTCTTTTTCATTTGAATCAGGATCGTTTTGATTAACCTGATTATAATAATTGCAATCACTATTATTGGTATAGTTCTTTAAATGTCATATGAACTTTAGATAGATATTCTTGTCCTTTGTAAGTATTATTTATTAAAAGTATCACAAGATCTGTGAACTTAGGAATATTATTTTTAAAAGTTGGTGTCATCAATTCCAGCTTATTTGTGATGTACTGTCTTATTTGTTGTATTGATAACCACAGTTTATCATCTAACTCAAATTTCCTTTTGATTTGATCTAGTGAGTAATGTATTGCTGTTGAGTATTTGATACCAATAAATCACTTTTTCTTTAAGCTCTTTACATTTGAATCAAAGGTAGTTGTACATTCTTGTGTACAAGCTATAGGATGTAATGTAAAAAAAAATGTCTTTATAAATGGTTTCATGTTTATTTTATTTATTTGTTTTTCAGTTTGATAACCAGGGTAGTCCATTGGGCCTGGTAGAGTCAGTTTTCAGTGGGGGCCTGGGTAGAAAAGCTCCACAGACATTGGCAATTATAGAAAAGTTATAAACACAGGCATTGACAGTTATACAGAAGTTAAAAAGTTATAAATAATGGTATCATGCAAATGATGAAAAAGTGTTTAAAAAATGTAATTCCTATAGTTTATGTAATATTTACAAAGTTTAAACACTATAGGTTTGTTTCTATATTTTCTAAACAGTATTGTTTCAGTAACAATAATATACTTTGTTTTTATACTTTTATTAAATGTCATCTCTTATCACATTATAAAAGACTTTTGTTGAATTTATATTATGTTGTTTATGGGCTGAGTTGCTAATATTACATATAAATTTATGAATTAATTTCCATTTGGCTGTATAGGTTGAGTTCAGCCATAGAGTAAATGTTTTAGTAATAGACACCAATGAATAAATCTCTATATCTGGTAGATTAATTCCACCCTTCTCCCAACCTTTTAAATGGTTATTAAGCATGATTCTAGGCTTGCTGTTAAACCAGAGGAAATTCAGTATAATGTTATTGTATTGCTGTATGGAGGATAGAAGAGGATTGTATAGAAGATCACAATTGTGGGAAAAGATTGACTTAATTATATACAACCTGTCTTCCATTGTATAAAACATCTTATTTTGTTTCTGTATTAATGATTTTATTTGACTTGGTATATCTTCTTCTTCTTTCGCCTTTTCCCAGTTAGGGGTTGAACAGTGGATCACCTGTCTGTTCATGACTGGCAGTGGAGTTTTACGGTGTCGAGTTGCCAGCCCAGCGCCCAACCTTCCACAGAAGGCACACATTCACACCTTTGGCCAATTTAGACTATCCAATCCACCTACAGCATGTCTTTGGGATGTGGGAGGAAACGGGAGCATCCAGAGAAAACCCACACGACCACAGGGAGGACATGCAGACTCCACACAGAAGGCACACCAGCTGAGGATCAAACCGGAGAACTGCTTGCTGTGAGGCAGCAACGCTTAACCGCTGCATTAGTATATGAATATAGATAATATTTATTGTTTCTGTGCTAGTTAGTAAGATTTCTAGGTATTTCATTTTATTATTAGGCACCAAGTACTTAGTCATTATTTAATTCCCTTTTATTTGAGTTAATTAATAAAATTTTAGTTTGGATTTCATTAAATACAAGACTAGAAATAGTTTGAAATAAGTTTGTTGTTTGGAATAATTCAATCAATGATTTATCTTTATCAGATATTGTCAACATGATGTCATCAGCAAATAATTGTATTTTCATTTCTAAGTTATTCGCAATTACTATGCCATTAGTATTTGTGTTATTCTAACATAGTTAGCAAAAGGCTCAATTGCTAATGCCAACAGTGGGTATAAAAGTGGGCATCCTTGCTTAGATGTTCTTCGTGTTTCACTGTTGCAGTCATTACATTTGGGTTATCTGCTTGCAGTAGCCTTCAGTCGGCCTGATTAACAAAGTCTTGGGTCCTATGTCGGTTGCTGTCTCTTCTTCCGTGACGTCAGGTTGTGAGGGGTATAAAACATGCAGCCGACGTCATTACATCAGTCTTTCTTGCCGTGCGGTGCCCGAAGCAGAAGCAGTTCGCAAGTGCCAGTCGGCCGACTCCTGAAATTTTCGTTTTCGAATTTCATAACCGAAGTCTTAAATTAAAAGCTAAGTACCCCCATTGGGGAAACTTTTTCTTGCTCTAAACCGATGTCAGTAAAAGTAAATAATTGCATTTCTTGTGGAAAGCAAATACCTCATAAAGATTTTCATTCGTACTGTATTCCTTGCCTAGGCCCTGGCCACGATGTATCTCGCTGTCGGTTTCGTGCCTTATTTAAGCCACAAACTATCTGTCGGTATATTTGCGCTTCTAAACTATTGGTGCTCTGTTCAATTATATGGATATGTCTTCGGTAAGCCATCCGACTACCAACATTCCGAAAAAACACATAGCTAAAGACAGAGACAGACAGCCCAGTTCTCCGGTACTCAGTGAGGTGCTTTCGCAGCCCCTGATACCCGCTACTTCAGATTCGCAGGCCTCTACTGAGACCCATTCGGAGTACGGAATGCCATGAGATACTTCAACTGTGGAACATGCAGATTTCTCTACTTTGAATGGGTCCGGAGCTGCTGTGCAGGCACTGGCTTCTGAGGGTGCATTCAGGCCTACTGACTTGCATATTAAACCGATGCCACCTTCTTCTTCAAGGCCTAAAACTCGAACCATGCTTAGAAAACTGACGCCCAGACCACATGGTCAGGCCTCTATGCCTAAAAAACAAATGATAGGAATGACTGAAGACATTATTACTTTAATCAGGGGAAGCCAACCTTCCCCCTCTATGAGACCTTAGACTGAGTTTGCTTATGATACTTTATTTTACATTTGTTGACCTGTCTAGTCTAACTGGATTTATGTCCATTTTCAGTAGAGGCCCGGGGAGATAAGCTCCGAGGAAGGACAAAAAAATATAATCACATATACATGTTAAACATTCTTAGAAAGAAAGACCAGGAGAAATCTCTGAGTTCCAGGGAGATAAGTTCTGAGGAAACACAAATATAATAACATATACAAGATTAATTACTTTTGACCAGGATTCTGAAATTTCTGTTTCCTCTGATGACCAGGATATTTACCCTCATCTACCTATGAGCATTCTGATGCAGAGGACTCTATTCCCTCTGCTTCTCCCCCAGAGGATTTCTCTTTTGGTGAAACCTTGCATACTCGGGGAGTTTTTTTTGTTGGGAAAGTCAGAATTTCTCTGATTCTAAAAAGAGACTTAGGGATTTCTTAGTCCTGCCCTAGCACAGGCCTTTAGCTATACCTCCTGCAGTGGACATTGTTGATGATGCCTTTTCGGAATCTAGCATGGCCCCTGACTCTCTACCTCCTGCTTCCAGTAAACCTGATAGATATTACAGGGTACCTGACTCTCTCAAGTTCCTTTTCAAAAATCCTACTGTGGATCCTGAAACCATTTCGCAGGGACCCAAGGGCATTAAAGCTCTGCCAAAAATCCTACCCCCTCTGATAGAGACTCCAGGGTGCTGGATAGATGGGGTAAGAAGGTATACACTTCTGCAACTTTGGCCATTAGGGCCTTGAATTGCCAGTTTCATATGTTAAAGTATCAGCTGCATGTTATTGGATTGCTTAAACAGAAAATGATGTTGATTACTGATTGTGCTGAAAATAAGGATTTTATGCATTCTGCTGAACATATTGGTAAACATACATTGCAGTGTGGTTTTGATTCACTAGAGGCATCTTGCAGGTCTCCGGTAACTGGGTCTGTACTTAGAAGGCATGCTTGGCTTAAGGAGCAATCCTTGCCAGATCATGTTAAAGCAAAATTACTGGATGTTCCCTTAAATCAGGATCGCCTGTTTGCCAACAAGGCAGAAGATGTTCTTGGCAACAAGGCAGAAGATGTTCTTAAAAAGATGTAAAAAAATCTTTAACAGTTTGCATAGACTTTTTTTTTCTCCAAGTACAGCCTCCAAGATTTAGTAGGCATTGGCATTCTAAGAAGTGGTCCTTTCCTGCCTCTCCCAGACCTTCAGTCCATACACAGATCCAGCCGAGCACCCAGCCAAGCACCCAGGCTTCAGTCCCAGGGGATGCACAGGACTAAGCAGTGGGGGGCCTCCACTTCCTAATTTGGGAGTAATAAAACTTCCCCATATGGTAATCTGCCTCAATGACTTCTTTAAACTTCCAAGCACTTCTCAACTGATTGCCCTTTTGGGGGGAAAGATTGCACTTCATGCAAAGAACTGGGGACTCAGTACCCAGGACAAATGGGTTTTAAATATAGTGTCCCAGGGATACAGATTTCACTTCCACTCATTAGCAACTCCAAGTGGTTGGCCAGATCTACCTCCAAATCAGTGGACAGAGGCCCAAAAGCAAGTACTCTCTCTCTTAAGCAAAGGGGCTATTCAATTGCTACCCAGAAAAGACAATTCATGGCATCCTGTCCTGGACCTGCCTACTCTAAACACCTTTTTTGGTGATTCCAAAATTTTAGATGCTGACTCTTCACCAGTTGCTTCCTATGCTAAGCAAACATGCCTGGTTGGCAACACTACATTTAAAGTAAGCATACCTGCACATCCCAATCAGGGAATCTTGCGGAAGAGACCTACGCTTCAAAGCAGGTTACATGCACAGTCAGTTCTCTGCACTGCTCTTTGGCTTATCTGCTGCACCCAGGGTATTCACAAAGTGCCTAGCTTCAGTCATTGCATTTTGCAGGCAAAGAAATATCCAAATTTACCAATACCTGGACGACTGTCTAATTCAGGCAGAAAACCAGGACATACTTTTGAATCATCTGGCTCTTGTACAAAGGGTGCTATCTTGTCTGGGGTACACCATAAATGAAAATAAGTCACACCTGGTACCCTGTTAAATTATATTCCTGGGAGCAAGCTGGAATACAACTTCCCAGATGGTTTTCCTCACGCCAGAGAAACAAATTCACTTGACAACCTACTTCAGACAAGTGGCCACAAAAACCCTGCTATCTGCAAGGCAAATACTACAAGCCTTGGTGTTCATGGTCTCCTGCATTCTTCTAATTCCATTTGCAAGACTGCATATCAGGAAACTACAGTGGTATCTAACATTCAACATTCTCAGGATCTAGAAACAATGATTCCTATCATTCCTTGTCTACGCCTAGAGTTCCTTTGGTGGGCAGAGGCCTGCCACCAAAATAAGGGACTACCATTCACACTGCACCCTGCTGGCCAAATCCTAACAGACGCATCAGACTATGCATGGGGGGGCACCTGGCAGGGAAGTGCATTCAGGGCAAATGGAACCCAATTCAAATTCACCGTCACATCAGTCATAAAGAAATGTTAGCTGTACAGAATGCTCGGACAGCCTTCAAGGACCACATTCTTCCAGGACAATTAATGGTAATGGTACATAAACAAGCAGGGGGGTATACATTCTTACCCCTTTTGCAGACTAGCCATGGCATTGTGGAACACAGCCTTGAGCTACCAAGTACATCTACAAGCTCAATTCCTGCCAGGAAAACTAAATACGCTGGCAGACGGACTAAGCAGAAACCTCATGGACCCACACGAGTGGAAACTGGAACCAAGGATTTTCAACATGTTGACAAGCAAATGGGGGAGCCCAGATATAGACCTGTTTGCCTCCCTCCAGAACTATCAATTGGAAAAATTTTGCGCAAGGACTCCCCACAGACAAGCTTGGAAAGTGGATGCTCTGTCCTTCAGCTGGAAATACCTATCAGTTTATGCCTTTCCTCCTCTGTCTCTGCTCTCCAAAGTACTACTAAAGATTAAACAAGACATACCCAGGATGATTTTGATTGCACCAGCCTGGCCACGCCAACACTGGTACCCTCTCCTGCGCAGTGTCACTGTTGGGCCCATGGCACCTGCCTCAGACTTCTACCCTGCTGTCTCAGCAGGAGAACCAGATTATGCACCCTCAGCTTCAAACACTGAACCTAGCAGCCTGGCTAATTACCTAAACTATCCTTTACCATCCCTTAGTAAACTAGTGATGGATGTCATTTTAGAGGCAAGGAGGCCTAGTACTAGAAAATCTTATGCAGAAAAATGGAAAAGATTCTGTTCCTGGAACTTCTCAAGGGATAAGCACATCAGTGCCCAATTTACCTCAGATTTTACAATACTTAACTGAGATGCTTCACAAGGGCCTGTCTTTTTCCTCAATAAAAATTCACGCCTCAGCCATTTCAGCTCATTATAACACAGAACATCTGTCTTCCACTACTCAAGCAGTTCCTCAGAGGGGCCAAAATATTAAGACTACCCAGGAGAGCTCCAACTCCAGCCTGGGACCTTAACTTTGTATTGGGCAAACTCACCTTACCTTCTTTCGAGCCAGCTGCTACTGCAGATTTAAAATTCCTTTCTTGGAAAACGGCTTCCCTTTTAGCCATCACTTCAGCAAGAAGGGTATCTGAATTACAGGCCCTTATGGCAGTGGAGCCTTTCATCATCTTTCATGCAGACAGGGTGTCCCTCAGGACCAATCCCTTTTTCATGCCAAAGGTGATATACAGTGTGGCCTTTAATCAATCCGGTCATTTGCCTACCTTCTTTCCTAATCCACAGAACAAAGGGGAACGGATACTGCACTCCTTAGATGTGCACAAACAACTTATATTCTACTTGGACAGGTCTAAACCTCAAAGGAAATCTGAACAACTGCTGGTGGCATTTACTGCAGGGACAAAGGGGAAGGCTATTTCAAAGTGAACCATCTCCAAATGGATAATCCATTGCATTAATTTCTGCTATACGCACCATGGAAATTCTATCCCACAGGGGATCAGACCACACTCAACCAGGGCTGCATCTACCTCTACAGCCTTTCTCAGAGGCGTACCTACCAGGGACATCCTAGAAGCTGCTACCTGGAGTTCTGTACATACTTTCTCCAAGCATTACCATTTGCCAATTTTTTCTAAATCCATAGCTGGCTGCAGTTTTGCATGGGCTTATAAGCTGTTCCTAATGCTATCTGAATTCCTCCTCCCATTCTTAGCTTTGGGAATCTACCCAAATGTAATGACTGCAACAGTGAAACATGAAGAACATAGTACAGTTGTGTACATTTACCGTAAATGTAGATGTTCGAGTGTATACACTGTTGCAGTCCTGGTTACCCTCCCTCCAGCCCCCTGACTTCTTTAGGCTATACCTCTTTTCTCCTTTTCAATGCTTAAAAGCTTTTTGGTGTATTTGCTTTTTTGTTTGAGGTATAACCTTGTATATTTATAGATTTAATTGCTTCCCATTAGGGGGGCACCTGACATCTGGGGCAAGTAAAACTGATGTAATGACGTCGGCTGCATGTTTTATACCCTCTGACGACCTGACATCACGGAAGAAGAGACCACAACCGACGTAGGACCCAAGACTGTGTTGATCAGTCGACTGAGGGCTACTGCAAGCAGATAACCCAAATGTAATGACTGCAACAGTGAATACACTCCAACATCTACATTTATGGTAAGTGTACACAACTGTACATGTTCGTGTTTCACTGTTGCAGTCATTGCACTAGGGTTATCCTGCTGGCAGGCTACCCGCAGTCGGCCTGAATTCCAAAGTCCTGGTCCGGCGTCAGTTGCTGTCACCTCTTCCCTGACGTCAGTGCACCAGGGGTATAAAAGATGCAGCCGACGCCATTTTCTTCAGTCTTTCTTGCCACGCGGTGCCCGAAGCAAAAGCAGTTCACAAGTGCCGGTCGGCCGATTCCTGAGATTTTCATGTTCGAATTCCAGATCCGAAGTCTTCATTTAAAGCTAAGTACCCCATTGGGGAAACTTTTTCTTGCTCCAGACTGATGTCAGAAAAAGTTAATAATTGTATTTCTTGTGGGAAGCAAATACCTCATAAGGACTTCCATTCTTATTGTATTCCTTGCCTAGGCCCTGATCACAACGTCGCTAATTGTAGGTTTTGTGCTAGATTTAACCAACGCACTATTAAGTGAAGGCACGATTTTGCATTTCACTACTTTGGCCTCAGATTTAATTACATTATGTTGTCGGATAGCAATCCGACTACCGCAATTCACAAGAAATGCAAGGAAAAGGACAGGCATCCGATGTCCAAAACTGACTAGGCTTCTTCTAAGCCAGACGCCGGTTCGCCTGTTCTCAGTGAGGTGCTTTCGCTGCCCTGACGCCCGCTACCTCGGAGCCGAAGGCCGCTTCTGACACCCACGTGGAGCCCACTAGGCTGCAGGATACTCAAGGTATTGGAGACTCGGAAAATATCCCTTCAGATGGGTCCGGAGCTGCTGAGCAGGCATCTGCTTCTGAGGGTGTTTTCAGGCCAACACAGTTGTATGTACTACAGCTTCAAAGGCAAAGACTAAAGCTCCACTAAAGACAAAGAAACAAGTACAGCAATCCCATGGACAGGCCTCCATGCCTAAAAAACAAATGCTCAAAATGGCCGAAGACCTAATTACTTTTATCGGGGGTTCCCATCCCCCTCCTGATAAGAGGCCTAGGCAAGCGACAGAATATCAATCTTCAGATCAGGTTTCCATTTCCTCTGATTCCTCTTCTGAAGAGGAGTACTCTCTTCCTCCCTATGAGGAATTTGTTGCTGAAGAATCTATCCCTTCAGCCTCTCATTTGGGGAAACCCTGCATACCATGAGGGAGCACATCCACTGGGAGAGCCAGGACTACTCCGAATCTAAGAAAAGGCTTAGAGACTTCCTTCTACTTCCTCAGCACAGGCCTCTCGCTCTTCCTCCTGTTTTAGACATTGTAGATTATGTCTTTTCAGAGTCCGGACTGTCTCCAGACTCTCTACCTCCAGCACCTGTTAAACCAGACAGGTACTACAGGGTTCCAGATTCTCATAAATTTCTTTATAAAAACCCTGCTGCTGACCCAGAAACAATTTCTCAGGGTCCCAAAGGGGTCAAGGCTTCCACTGCAAAAAAAACCCTATCCCCTCAGACAGGGATTCAAGGGCTCTGGACAGATGGAATGGGGGGAAAAGATTTATTTCTGCTACCTTGGCTCTAAGAGCTTTAAATTGTCAGTTTCATATGCTTCAATATCAGCAATACTTAATGTCACTGCTTAAACAGAAAATGATGACTAATTCTGAATGTGCAGAAAACAAAGAAATGCAGGATTTATTGCATGCAGCTGAAGAAGTGGGAAAGCATACTTTGCATTGTGGTTTTGACTCTCTGGAGGCCTCCTGCAGGGCCGCTGTTAGAGGTACTATCATTAGGAGGCATGCTTGGTTAAAGGAACAGAATCTGCCTGATCATTTTAAAGCAAAATTATTAGATGCTCCACTACAACATGATGTTTTGTTTGGTGTTAAAGCAGAAAAGGTGTTGAAGAAAATGGAGGATAAAGCGAAACATACAGGTCCAAACAATGGGGTGCTTCTACCTCCAAAAGCGGAGAGGACAAGTCTCAGTCATACAGGTAACAGTCCCAATGACTTTCCTCTGCCAGCACCAAGCACTTTTCTGTTGGCAGCCCCCTTAGGGGGAAAACCGGCACTTTTTTCGCAAAATTGGCACATGATCACCCAGGACAAATGGGTCTTGAATGTAGTGTCACAGAGCTACAGGTTCCATTTTCATACCCTGCCAAGGTCAAAAGGTATGCCAGACCTGCCACACAATCAATGGGCAGAAGCACAAAAACAAGTTTCATCTGTCATGGACATGAGGGCCATTCAGCGAGTGCCGCAGCAAGAGCAGGGACAAGGATTTTACTCAAGACTTTTCTTGGTACCCAGAAAGGACAAAGCCTGGAGACCAATACTCGACCTGTCTATTCTAAACACATTTCTGGACATTCCAAAATTCAAAATGTTGACTCTGCAACAACTTCTGCTCATGCTGGGCAAGAAGGCTTGGCTTGTAACATTGGACCTAAAGGAGGCATACCTGCATGTCCCAATCATACAATCTTGCAGAAGATACCTCAGATTCATAGCTGGGTCAATGCACTACCAATTCTCTGAACTACTTTTGGCTTATTTACTGCGCCCAGGGTCTTCACAAAATGTCTGGCACCAGTAATTGCATTTTGCAGACGAAGAGGAATTCATATATATCCTTACTTGGACGACTGCCTTATTCAAGCAGAGAACAAGGACATTCTACTAAAGCATCTGGCGTTTATAAAAAGATTACTAATTTGCCTAGGGTACACAGTAAACGAAAATAAATCAAAACTAGTGCCCTCTCAAGAGATAATATTCCTGGGTGCAAGCTTAAATACAAATGCCCAGATGGCTTATCTAAAGCCAGATAAACAAAGGCAACTGACTTCTTACTTCAAAATGTTGGCAACAAAGACCCAGTTATCTGCAAGAAATATTCTGCAGGCTTTGGGTTTCATGGCATCCTGCATTCTGCTAATTCCATATGCAAGACTGCATATGAGGAAACTACAATGGTATCTAAAAAGTGTTTGGACTCAACATTGCCACAGCCTGGAAACATTAATTACCCTCATTCCCTGCCTGCAAAAGGAGTTTCGATGGTGGGCACATGTCTGTCACCACAACAAGGGACAGCCATTCACTTTACCCACAGCCAGGCAGACATTAACAACAGATTCATCAGACTATGCCTGGGGGGCACACATGGCAGGAAAATGTATTCAGGGCACATGGTCCGCAAGCCAAATGCATCTTCATATCAATCAAAAAGAGATGCTAGCTGTTCAAAATTCCCTGACAGCCTTCAAGGATCTGCTTCATCCAGGGCAACTGCTGATAAAGACTGACAATACTACAGTCATGTGGTACATAAACAAGCAGGGAGGCACACATTCCTATCCCCTCTGCAGACTAGCCATGACTTTGTGGGACACAGCATTGACTTACCAAATACACCTGCAAGCACAATTCCTGCCAGGAAAAATAAATACTCTGGCAGACGAACTAAGCAGAAACCTCACGGATCCCCACGAGTGGAAACTGGATCCACAAGTTTTCAGCATAACAAAGAAATGGGGATGCCCAGACATAGATCTATTTGCCTCCCCTCACAACTGCAAACTACAGAGATTCTATACAAGGACTTATTACAAGCAAGCATGCAAAGTGGATGCTCTATCATTCAGCTGGAAAACCCTAACAGTGTATGCCTTTCCTCCTCTGCCTCTCCTCTCCAAGGTACTCCTAAAGGTCAGACAAGTGAAACCAAAAATGATTCTGATTGCCCCAGACTGGCCCCGCCAACACTAGTACCCAATCCTAAAGAGCTTGTTTCAAGGCCCAGCCTAGACATTACCTCTAATTCCTCACTTACTGACCCAGTGAAACAATCAGATCCTGCACAGCCAACTCAGGACCCTAAATCTGGCAGTGTGGCGGATAATGTACCCATTCAGAACACACCTCTCTCTAAAGCAGTGATGGATGTTATTTTGGAGGCCAGAAGGCCCAGTACCAGAAAATCTTATGCAGAAAAATGGAAGAGATTCTGTGCTTGGAACCAGGCACAAGGAATTGACACGCTTGTTCCAAATATTCCTCAGATTTTACAATTCCTAACTGAGATGCTGGGCAAAGGCCTGTCCTTTTCATCAATTAAAATCCATACCTCTGCCATTTCAGCTCATTACAATACGGAACCACCTCTTTTTTCTTATCCATTGCTAAGGCAGTACCTCAGAGGGTCCAAAAACACAAGACCTCCAATGAGAGCACCAGTACCTGCATGGGACCTCAATTATGTCTTGGAAAAACTCACACTGCCTCCTTTTGAGTCAGCCAGTACAGCTGAGATAAAGTTGTTCTTATGGAAAACAGCTCTGCTCCTAGCAATAACCTCTGCAAGATGAGTCTCAGAGTTACAGGCACTCGTGGCTGTAAAACTTTTTGTCATTTTCCATCCAGACAGGGTTTCTCTGCGGACAAACCCGACATTTATGCCTACGGTAGTGTCCAGCGTGGCCCTTAACCAAACCATTCATTTGCCTACTTTTTATCCAAACCCACGGAATAAGGGTGAGAGACTCCTGCATTCTTTGGACATACACAGCACAGCTACGCTTCTCCCTGGACAGAACTAAAGCTTTCAAAAAGACTGAGCAACTCTTTGTGGCATATGCTGCAGGATCACAAGGAAAGGCTATCTCAAAGCAGACTTATTTCAAAATGGATAGGCCACTGCATTCGTTTCTGCTATTCACAACATGGCAAATCAGTGCTTAAGGGCATTAGGCCACATTCAACCAGAGCAGCAGCTACGTCAGCAGCCTTCCTCAGAGGAGTTCCAACCAAAGACATTTTAGAGGCTGCAACTTGGAGTTCAGTGCACACTTTTACAAGGCACTACCACTTACCTCTCTACTCTAAATCTAGAGCAGACTTTGCCACTGCAGTTCTACAAGGCCTTATAGCCTCTCCTAATCCTATTTAGACCCAGCCACCCAGCCTCAGCTTTGGGATTCAACCCAAGTGTAATGACTGCAACAGTGAAACACAATGAACATAGTACAGTTGTGTACCTATACCATAAATGTAGATGTTCGAGTGTATTCACTGTTGCAGTCCAGGTTACCCACCCTCCATCCCCCTTTTCTTTGCTGGGACTTATCTGTACTTCTCTATTCTATACAACCTATGTGGTGTATTTGCTTGTAGATGAAGGAAATGTTTACTTTAGTGCCTGCATACTTATTGGCATTATTTTAGCCTACCCTTTTGAGGGCACCTGACATCTGGGGTAAGAAAAACTGAAGAAAATGGCGTCAGCTGCATCTTTTATACCCCTGGCGCACTGAAGTCAGGGAAGAGGCGACAGCAACTGACGCCGGACCAGGACTTTGGAATTCAGGCCGACTGCTGGTAGCCTGCCAGCAGGATAACCCAAGTGTAATGACTGCAACAGTGAATACACTCGAAAATCTACATTTATGGTAGGTACACAGCTGTACTTTTCCTTTTCTAATAGTTATAGAAATAGAGAGACATGACCTAATCTTAAGATAGGCCAGAGAATTTTCATGTAGTGTTTTAATTAAGAACGTGAGTTGTTGTGAAGAACTATGTTCAAGTACCACCACTAAATAATTCCAATCTATTGAATCAGAGGGGCTATTGATGTCCAGACTCATCAGAATCCTCTCTCTATTACTTATAGCAACATAATCTATCAAGGCAAGAATTCTTATAATATTATCGTAGGTGTTTCTATCTTTTATGAAACCTGTCTGGTCGTGATCAGTTAATGATGGTAATATATGTTTAATTCTGTCTGTATTACCATAAACATTTTGTAATCTACATTTAACAGTGAAATGGGCCTATAGGAAGAACATTCTGAGACATTTTTTTCAGTTTTCAGAATAGGTGAGATAAAGCTATATTTCCAAGAAGGCGGAACTAATAATAATCCTTGTTTAACCTGGTTAAAAACCTTCAACAATAACTGTTTAGCTTCTTTGGGCAATAACTTATAAATTTCTGGTGTAATGTCATTTCCTAGTGCTTTATTAGGTTTCACTTTTTTAATTTTTTATTCTGCAACTTGGACATTATTTGCTTGTCAATGCATCTACTCTGTTGCTCCTGTATCCTGAAGTTTATATTAGTCTGAAGGAAGTTTCTAATTGTTTCTTCCGATTTCATCCCTATGTTGCTAGTATTAATTTTTTGATAGTGAGACTGAAATGTTTCTAGTATGCTGTTTAAGTCTGAGACTTTCTTATTAATGTTGGGATTATATATTTCATTTATTTGATTCATTTTAATAACTTTCTAGGTTCTATTTGCTGTTTTCTTTTGATTCTTTAGATTTATTGAAATAAGAAATAACTTTGATTTTTCTAATTCTATCATTATTTTATGATGTAATATTTCAGTATATTCTTTATTTTTTATTACCTAATCATTAATGAACTGTCCTTTTTGTATATTAAGTTTATTATCTATTTCCTTTTGAAGTTCAGTTAGTTGCATGTCCCATTGCTTCCTTTTGTTTTTGTACCAAGTTAATGTTCTTCCTTATTTGTATGCTTTTAATGCATCCCATGCATAGATTTCTGAAGTGTTTTCATTTGTTTAATTCATGAAATTGTTGGAATTCTTTTATATAAAATTCTGTAAACTCTTTTAGATTTGTTATATAGGATGGTATTCTACTGATTGTCACCTTTTGTTTGTTACTTCAAAAGTAATTACATTGTGGTCTGTTAATAGGCAAGATGTTACTTTAACTTTGCTAAGAAAGGTGATTATTTCATTTGATATGTATACTCTGTCTATTATTGAGTGTGTGTGGAAAAAAAAATGTAATGCAGAGAATCTTTGTCTGCATATTCATTAATATCTTTAAGATTATATAGTTCAACAAATTCTGCTAGTGTTTTTGATGCTGCAGTTTTCCTTCTGGCATTTATAGAGTCAGTGTCTTCATCATCTAGTATACAATTGAAATCCCCAGCTGTTATCAAGTTCCTTTTGGAGTGCTGGATTACTTCTTCTAACTGTTGTTTAACTATACTTGCACTCAAGCCAGGTATCTAATAAAAGTTAATAAAAGTATACAGTTTACCATTTGTTGAGATAGTTGATATACAAAGCATCCCAGATTTATCTTGATATGAACTTATTGTTTTTGGCATAAAGACATACTTTTTCCATAAAATTATTACCCCTCTTGTTTTTTTCTTATGTGATAAACCTGTCAGTACTGTATAACCATTGAAGCTGAGTAACTTAAGGTCTCCGGTTAATAAGTGTGTTTCTTGCAGAAATATCAGTTGTGGGTTTATAGTGTTAATGTATTCAAATAAACTTAGTCTCTTACATTTATTATTCAACCCTTTAACATTAATTGAGATCACCTTCATATTTAAATACTGCTATATGTATATTTAATTGAAGTTGTATTCCATTAGGCAGAATAATGTATAAAAGTTATTTTTTGTTTACAGATATGTATAAAAAAACTATTTCTCCTTTTAGTTTAACTAATATACTTAAGCAAGTAAAAAAAAAAAAAGAAACATTGTAATAACAAAACCTGAACCATGAACCCCTTTTTATCCATTGGGTTATTATAACCCTTACGTTTAAGATGCCAAAGCATCAAAGTGTCCCTCTCCCTATCGTAATCACTATACTCCGAGCCTGAAAAGTCATTACTTGTTAGAAAGTGTGTTATTCTGGAGGATAATTATAATAGTAAACTTATGGTTATTAACAAGTCTGATATATTCTAAATTTAGTCTACTAAGGTTGACAAGAATTAACAATCCCAATAACCTATCAAGAAGTCATACAAGTTGATATGAATCTTTATCCAGAGAAATTGTCTTGCATTTGTGCTTAAATATAGGCTACGCTGTGGTACTTATGAATTTTATAATGCATGTTTACTATAAGCAAATCTTTCAACATTCCTTCTTTTGTTAAAACTTTCTCTCTTTTCTTCTGTTAGTGTAAGCAACACAAAAACAAGATGAAAACTCATATGTTAGCTTGTATAATTTGTTTGGTATTGTTTCTCTGGTTTGCTTACGGTAGATTATTTAAAAGTTGTCATACAACTTGTAGTAGTGTCATATATATGTAATTATTTACATTTTAAAAGTCCTGAAAAGGTGAAGTGTTACTTATGTAAACTTAAAACAACCCTAGAAATAGAAAGATTTGGTTTATATACAATGTTATTTAACACACTAACAATCCACATTGAATTGTAAAGTTAGATGACAATGCTGCAGTCAGCATAATTTAACTGATATAGGTAACAGTAAGGTATTGAGCCAGTTTCCTTTCCTGAGTTAACAGACTGAGAAACATTTACTTAAGTAAATCAATCTGTATTGCAGCAAAACTGTTTTAAAAGTTTCACTTGTATGTGATCTTATTTTAATTTTCAAAGTTACCATTTTACAGATAGTTGTAGCCTTAGATGTATTGCCTTTACCTAATGCCATGACTGCTCTGTCAGTGCAAAAGCACCACAAAACTTTTAACTTTCATCATCCTTCATAGATTACAGTTTCTATATTTGCTGATATTTCTTGTTAATCAACAACTTTTCCTTATACACTACTTCTGTTTTTGTGGTTTGTAGATAAGTGTCAGTGTGGAATAGATATGTGAACTATAGAATGAAATTGCCTCCTCTTTTCGGACCATTTGTTTTTGTGACTGAAAACTTTCAAATCAACTAATTATTTGTAATGCAAAAGTACATACTTAATCAGTAAATGTGTAGACTTCATGTGAAATCTGTAAAGCAAAATTGTTTTTTTTTATTTTCACTGTATGTTTTACTAAATTATTAAATTATAATCTCTGGTAAACTATTAATACACTTAAGAGTGAAATAGTGTCTCACTTCAAGAGCTTAGAATGATAAAATAACAATATCTGAGTGCTGTAAAGCAGTGACATCACCATGCTTGTTTTACTTTCATTTTAGTGCCTCTATTTGACTGTGGGGAAACCCCAGCCTTCAGAATTGCTTGATGAAGCTAGGTGAAGAGTTCGAAAACAAAAAACAGTGTAATCAGTTCTCTTTTCTGACGGGAAACTAGGGAATGCAAGTGTGGTGCTTTTGATTGTGTGTGTATAGATCAAGATTCCTGGCTTACCCTGTTCATTTTTATAAAAATGTATGATCACAGATTTAAAAAATCCATGGTGGTGCAGCGGTAGCATTCTTGCCTCACAGCAAGAGGTTCTCCCGTTCGATTCCCGGCTGGAGTGCGGGGAGTGCCTTCTGTGTGGAGTCTGCATGTCCTCCCCACGGTCGAGTGGCGTTCCGAAAGACATGCGTGAATGGGCGTGTCTTCGTTGATGGTTTGGTGTCGAGCTGGTAACTCGGCACCATAAAAATCTACTGCCAATCATTAGCAGACCGGAGTTCCGCTGTGGCAACCCCTAACTGGGAAAAGCCGAAAGACAAAGAAGTATTATCACAGATTTAAAAAAACCTTTAAGAAAACGATCATAAATACTGCATAAATGAGTTATTATACATCTTAAAACAGAACATTTTGTGTGTAAATCATGTACACTAAAAACTAATTATTTATTTATATTAAACACATTATTAAAGCTTGTTAGAAGAGAAGTAAGGTTATTAAGTATAATTATAAGTAAAGAGTCAATGCAACCAACATTCAAATGACACTATTAGTGTAATGTCCAGCCCAACCCAAACACCACTATCCCCACTTGTCATTCAATTTTTTAGTGCATATTAGGTAACCCATAAGCATTGATGCTATGTTGTCCATCTCATCTTCCTTCTTTCTGGTTGGGTCCGGAGCCAATCTCTGCTCCGACTCTGCCACTTCTAAAGCTCGAAGAGTCCTTACTGGCTCAAGCCTAGCCCCTTACCTAGCATGCTTAGCGGTAGCTACTCAGATCTCGTTTGCCGCTTGTAGCGTCAAGATTATTTTCTGCTGACTCAGGCTAATTAGTGATTTATTTTCTATAAAAATTGTTGCTGTTTAATGCTGAATTTCGTCAGAATTTAGTGATTTCTACTTGTATATCACCCCATCCTCATTGCTGTTGCTTTTTGCTGTTCTTAGGCCATTGTTTTCTCTCAGGCCTTTACCTGTGTTGTTGTTGTCGTCGTCGGTGGCCCATTTTTTTTTGAGGATTGTTCTGTTGTCCTGTTATCCCTCCTTGCTACCTAGGGAGAAGCCATTTTAGTTAGAGGCCTTCTCCCTTTGTTAGCAGTAGCCATTTGACTTAGAGGCTATCCCCTCCTTTTCTTCCTTAAAAAAAAAAAAAAAAAATTGTCAGTTGTTTGTCCTGCTTTCTGTGGTGTTTGACGTCTAAAGGAATATCTAAACAGTCAGGGTTCAAGAAATGCGATTTGTGTTGCCAGAAAATGTCCCTTATGGATGGGCACATGAGTTGTGTTTGTCTAAGGGTGGTCCACCTGCAGGATTCGTGCTCTATTTGCCATGCCTTTAGTGCACGAGTTTTGCAGGAGAGGCACAACAAACTTATTTTGAGAGGGTTATTAAAACCCCAGGTTGAGGTAGTATCGGACACTCAGCCCTTAAAACAATCCGATGACAAGCTGGCATCTTTGTCGGCTCCACCTTCGGTGCCGACAAAGTCTAGATCCAAATCTTCTGATCCTTCGGAGCGGATTCTTGGCTCCGAGGAGCCTTTCTCCAGCGGCTCCATCGGTGTCTTCGGAGCCGTCCCGGACCCAAAAGAGATCGAGATCTCCTTCTCTGGACCCGGTGAGATATGTGCCTCAGTCTCCACTGTTGCAGTCAGTGGCAGGTAGTCACCGATACTTGGCCCACTCCTCTGGATCATCCAGGAGTTTATTGGATGATGATGTGGAGAGAGTGGTGAAGCGGCTGCGCAAGATACCGGTATTTGCTAAATTGAACCCAGTCCAGAAGGAAGTGGCACCGTCCGAACCAGTCCCTGTCTCGATTCCTCCTCCAACTGCATTCAGTTTGGAGCCGGAGTGCATGGATGTAGTAGTGCTGGAACCGTCTGTTCCGACAACCCTTGCCTTGTTGGTTCTGACATCCGATTCAACCTCCTCTATAGTCTGCCCTGTCGAGGGGTCTGGGCGCTGAGACACTGTCGTCGGCTCCGAGGGGGGAAGTGGTATTGGATTCTTGTCCGGCCCGCTGTCCCCCTCAGAGCTTTGGCACAGGTGAGTTCGGCTCCCACATCGCCTTGGAGCCATCACCTTCGGTGCAGAGGAGGTCTCCAGGCTCCTCGGAGCCTTCCTCCATTCCAGTCCGCGGTGCCTTTGAGGTGATTAGTGTGCTGTCTACCGAGACCGCTCCACCCACGGCTCCATTGTCTCCGTCCCCTTCGATACCGGTGTCTGCCTCTGATCTTCCTCTCTGTCCCAAGCATGGGAAACCAATGCCCCAGGATGCCCCACAGGGCGACCCTGCTTCTTCCGAGTTCTCTCCTGAGCATGCCTCAGAGGAGTTTGCCCGGAAGAAAAAATGTAAGAGGAAGCATATGGACTCCCCTGTGTCTGTCACTTCTGACACAAACTTGGATGACTCGGAAGGGTCCCCCTCTGAGGATGTCTCTTTCTCAGACATCCTGGAGGTCCTTGGGCAGCGGGGAAATTGGAAGTCTTTGCCCCTTCTGAGGACGAGTCCATGTACCTAGACACGTTTGGTTCCTGAACCTCCACTTCCTGGGTTTTTCCATCTTTCGACCCACTTTTGTCTGTAGTGAGTCGAAAGGCATGGAGTGCTCCAGAGACCATGGAGCCCATTCCAAGAAAGCCTAACAAGTTCATCACCGCACCAGAGGACAAGACATTTCCTCTCTAAAGACATGCTAGTTGATGCTATGGTGGTGGCAGCAGCCACCAAGAAGAAACTTGCGGAGACTTCCTCTTGTATCCATCCACCAAACAAGGAATCTAGAGCCATGGATAGATATGAGAAGCGTGTTTTCTCTTCAGCGGCCTTTACTCTTCGGTCGCTGAACTATTTGACACATTTCACAAGACTTCAGAGAGCTCTCCTTAAAGAGCTGGGAGATACCTTTCAGAATCCTTCAGCTGAAGCAGCAGCTTCCAAGTTGGCTAACCAGCTAGCGACCGTAACATCCATTGTTAACTCCTCCATGCGCCTGATTTCTTACACAGCAGATGGAGCAAGTAGGGCTGCAGGCACAGGAGTGGCTCTTCGCAGACACTTCGGGATGCGCCTTTGTCAATTTGCAGAGCCCTTCAAGTCTTCCTTTATGAACGCAACATTTGATGGCTCAGCCTTGTTTGGGCCTCAAGTTGGAGGAGTGAAAGAGATGGCAAAACTCTCTGCCATAGGAGTTCATTTTTCCACTCCACCCAGGCCTTATCCCAAAGGCCAAAAGAGTGATAAAATGTGGTTCTGTAAATCCTTGGGAGCTTTGCCGGACACTCATGGAGATAATTCCCCCAGGGGTAGAGGGGGAAATGATAACGGGAGACTCCGGCCTCGTGGCAGGGGGGGGGGTCTGCAACAGGGATACATGCTCTGCCAGGCCTTTTCAGAATCCCTGAAGAAGATTGCTCTGCTGCCCACCTCCGGAGGCAGTCTGGCGCAGAATATTACTGTACCCAGAAGCCTGGCTAGATATAACAGAAGACATGGGTATGGTGCATAATATCCAGGGGTTACAAAATTCCCTTCTCCCAAACACCCCCAAGAATTCAAAAATGATCAATCCCAGATGTTCCACCCAATCTTCAGGATCAAGCAGCCTTGGAAGTAAAAAAATTCCTGCAAAAAAGAGCCTTTCAGGAAGTCCCCACAGACCAGATTGAATCTGGAACTTACTCAAGATTCTTTTAGTTCCAAAAAAGAGAGGGGACTGGAGACCTATTCTGGATCTCAGAAAGTTAAGCAGGTCAGTAAAGAAGACCAAGTTCCGGATGGTGACACTACAGTCCATTCTACCCTTTTTGGGTCAGGACGATTGGATGTGCTCTTATCGATCTCCAGGATATGTACTACCATATAAAAATGGACAGGCAGTCCAGGAGACACATGCACTTCTGGCTGGGAGCCAGTCATTACCAGTTCAGAGCTCTGCCCGTTGGTCTCACCACAGCCCCCAGGGTGTTCATCAAATGCATAGCAATAGTGACGGCTCACCTGAGACGTTTGGGATTCTGGGTCTTTCCTTATCTAGATGACTGGATCCTCACTGCCACCACCAAGCATCATCTCGTAAGGGCCAGGAACCACACAATTCACACTTGTGCACATCTTGGAATCACAATTAACTATGAAAAATCTGCCTTGTTGCCCTCTGCGTATTACTTTCATAGGCGCTCAACTAAATACAAGAGAGATGGTAGCCAAGCTCCCACAAAAAAGGGTGCTTACCATTAGACTTCAGATCTCTCTCCTCGTGTCAAAGTCAAAGGTTCAAGCACAGTTAGTTGTAAAGGGCTTGGGCTTGATGGTGGCTGCCATTACTGTAGTCCCTTTAGCTCGTTACCATATGAGGATTTTGCAATGGCTCCTTTTCACTCAGTGGTCATATCATGATCTCCCAAGGTCACACATGATCTTAATCACAGATACTTACAAGAACGAACTACAGTGGTGGCTCCACTCTTCCCTAGTCACTCTAGGCAGACCCTTTGTAGCCCCTCATCCGGTAACCACAGTGACCACGGACACTTACCAGATTAGGGGGGGGGGCATTATCTGGGACAGACAGTCCAAGAAACTTGGCAAACTTATGAGTACCATTTGCACATCAATGTCCTGGCGATGAGAGCGGTGTTATTAGCGTTGCAAGCACTTCACAACTCTCTTCCTTTGGGCTGTATAGCAGTTCAGACGGACATGTCAGTGGTGTGGTACATCAGCAAACAGGGCGGAACCAAATCTTACCCCTTGTGTTGGGAGGCCCTTCGAGTATGGCAATGGGCGATTTCCTCTCAATGTGGTTGTAGCACACATCCTGGGAAAGTCCAACGTGATAGCAGACAAGCTCAGCAGGGCAATTCTCATGCACCACGAGTGGTCTCTGAAACAAGATGTGGGGGATATGATCTTCTGCAGATGGGGCCAGCCATGCTGCGATTTGTTTGCCTCACACCTAAACAACACCACCTAAACAACAAATGCAGCAGCTACTTTGCCCTCGTTCCCTCACCAGGGCAGTCAACCAGAGATGCACTTATCCACGATTGGCCCCCCAGGATTCTTTACGCCTTTCCTCCCTTTTCTTTAATTCCAAAAGTTCTTCAGAATGCAAAGTTGCTGAGTCGTAAGCTGATCCTCATTGCCCCGTACTGGCCTCATCAGATATGATTCCTGTTCCTTTGGCATTACCTGTAAAAGCAGCCTTTGATTCTGGACCCGGTTCCAGATCTTCTGACACATCAGTCAGGTGCTCTTCATCCCTCCATTCAAACTCTCAAGATGACAGCTTGGTTTCTCCACTTCCAGTCCTAGCCAGGCTCCCAGATATCTCACAATATGGTTCAACATATTTTAGTCTCTTCTCATAAACCAACTACTAGGAAACTTTATGCTAGTAAGTGGAAGAGGTTCTCCTTCTGGGCTGAGCAAAATGTCACTGATCCCTTTACAGCTCTAATTTCAGAAATTTTGGACTTCCTGGCAGAAACCTTTGAGAAAGAAGCAGCGGCTGCTACGGTTCGAGTTCGACTGGCTTCTATTTCTAATTTTCATGTGGTCCTTCTAGGTTCTAACATCATGTCCCACAAGCTGTGTAGGGCCTTTTTGAAAGGTGCTACCCTATTAAGGCCTCCAGTCCGAGAACCTCTCCATCCTTGGGATTTAAATTTAGTACTAGTGGCTCTGATCCTCACTCCCTTTGAACCAGCCGCTTCTTGTCCTCTAAAGTTTGTATCATGGAAGACCCTCTTCCTGATTGTTGTTACATCAACTAGGCGGGTTTCCGAGTTACAGATACTTTCCATCCACCCGTCTTATATGATCTTTCACAAGGATAGAGTATCTCTTAGAACTAAGCCTTCCTTTTTACCAAAAGTCTGTTCAGAGTATAATTTGAATCAGCCAATTAAACTTTGTTTTCTTTCCAAGTTATGGCAACAAGGCAGAGTACAAGTTACATCAGTTGGATGTCCACAGGCAATTACGATTTTATCTTCAAAGAACCAAGGACATCAGAAAATCAGATCAGCTGTTTGTCAATCAATAAGTTAGTACAACTAGTTATTGATTTGATCTTGATAAGATGGATAGCTGCATGGCTTACAAATAGGACATGGCAAGTATACAGCAACTGGACAGGTGAAATCCTTGGTTACAGTCAAGATTTCCCGCACACACGGCTCAGTCCTAAACCCTTACATGTATAGATTGTATCTTTCAGACCTAACTTTTTCGTCTGAGGTGTTCTACTGTCTGTATGCAGATGACCAGAAATTGGGTAAACTGATTACGTGCGTTACAGATAAGGCATGTTTGCAAAATAATTTGACTAAATTGACCATTTGGTCACAGAATAATATGCTGATAAATGCATGAAAAACTAAGCATATAAGATTTATGAGACATAACTTGAAAGGTGAATATTTAATACATCACACAGATTGAAACTGTAGACTCATTTAAGGACCTCTGTATACAAGTAGATTCAGCTATGAGTTTTTCTAATCATATCAACCAATTGGTTAATGGTAGTTATAGAACTATAGATTGTATCAAAAGATTTGTAAAGTTTAGCAAATCAGAAATGATGAGGTTATTGTTAGTTAGATTAGACCCAAACTTGAGTATGGAATAACAATATGGAAACACTATAAAAAACAAGCATGAGTAAACTGGAAAGAGTACAGCGGAAATATACATAAGATATCCATGGATGTGAAAATTTAAGTTATTATGAAAGACTAAAATATCTGAACTTGTACAGTGTCTCATAGATATCGAAGAGGAAATCTTATTCCAAGTAAATAGGGCATTTAGAGACAGCTACCTCTGGGAATGTTTGGAGTTATCAAAAAGTACTAGAGAATCATCAGAGAACCTATGTAGAAGATTCTATAGGAATGAGAAGTGTACTAATTGGTTCTCTGACAGAGTAGCTGATGCATGGAACAGACTAGCAAATTACATTAAAGCAAGTACTAGTTTAGATATTTTTAAGAACAGCCTGGACACTTATTATGGGAACAAGTGTTATTGCCCATATGTATTTATGTATGTAGAAGTGTAGCACCATGGTATCTGTATTTTTGGTACAAACACAAGTACCCGATGTGGGACAAACACAAGTACCCGATGTGGGGAAAACAGCTAATGTTTCTGGCATCAAATGCAGAGGCACCCAACTGTGCCACTTGTCAGTATTAAAAAATGCATTTAAGTGTTGTGTTTCTCTGCTACTTTGGGTCAGTTCTGTGGATGTGTGACATAACATATTGCATTATGGGAGTGGAGTTGTCAAACAAAAGTGATGAAGTTTTTAGATCATAACCTCTATGTAGCATAAATATAATGCACTTTTTCATTGCTGTTAGTCTTTCATGTGTAAAAAGTGTGCCAATTATGATATTTGTAAGCAAACATAATATTCTTGTTAAGTCATTCAGTTCAGAGAAAACTGAATTCAGGTTTTACAAGTCAGCAATTGACATGCTAGTCTGTCTTAATTAGAAACACTTGTAACAATGAAGGAATATAATTGTGGAGAAAATGCTGGCAAGTGTGATGTATCCACTCTCCAGTGTCAATGAATTTCAAAAACTGAACAAGTCAAACATTTTATTTTACTACAATATTGTGGTGCAGCTGTGCTGTGAGCAACTCTCTTTTTGATGAAGTTTTTTTTAAAAAAAAAAAAAACCTTTAACACTGAAGAGGATGCTATTGCATTCATTGTCTTTTAATATTTTCATTTTTTTGTACAATTTCTTCTGTAGCCATTTTTCCAAACCGGATGGGATGTGCAGCTATTTCTTTTTTTTTTCTTTTTTCTTTTTTTAATCCCTTTTGTGTTCTGCACACAAAATACACAGATGACCAACCTTTAGATATTTCACCTTTCAACTCACCTTCAGCCCTTGTAAGTTTTGAGTTTTAATTTATAATGCTGGGTGTCCCAGCATTCAGCAGACTGCACCAATGGCTACTGTCATAACCGGGGAGGGTAACACTTGAAGAACTGCACAGTTCTACTTGAATTAGAAGAGATGCTTTTCTACTGTCAACAAAGAAAATACTTGTGATCAGAAATGGGAATGATAGGCACACAAAGTTGTTAGTAAATTTAACTGAGCACAATATGATAATCACAATAATAGTAATGTATTGCTTTTTAGTTATTGTCGATTTTAACTTTTCTGACCAGCTGGACATTTTTACTAAGAAGAAAGGTAGAGGGACATGCCTGCAGTGACACTGTCTGCTATGGATGCTGAAATATATTTTCTGGGTGATATGTGCTTTGATTTAAGCTTGAAAGTAGCTCCTTTTGGATGTTGTGCTTCTAAAGAACAAGGCTGTAGACGAAGGTATAGACCAGTCAGCGGTTAATATATTTTTATCAGTTTTATAAATCAATATCATGGACCTGTACTACAGAATGAATTGGCTTTTCTCATTGTTTCATAAACTGATGACTAGACCTTTTAAATGTTATTTATAAAAGGATCAGATCTCTTTTTTGTAAGTATTGAGATTTCATTTTCTTAACATTTCTGCACAATTTTTATGTGCATCAGTAAGGAGATTTTGCTTTGTCTTATTTTTCCAATAATTAATACAAATGTCTTAGTTTTTGATGAAATGTCTAATTTACTGGAAAACCTCGCTCAGACTCTGCCGCAACTTGCTGTGAGGGAAAGAATAGTTTGTTTTTGCTTTCTTGTATTTTATATTGCTTCACTGCCTTTTTCTGTTTTGTGTATTGCAATTTATTTTCTTTTCACTGTGTTTTACTTGTGTTCTGCTTTTAATTGCATATTTTAACTAGGAGCCGGACCACAGCTGTGTCTCATGAGTCATGTGGAAATTAAAGTTTTCCCTACCCTGGTGCTGTTGTGTTTTTTAAACTCAACTGTCTTTCTAGTTGCCTGCCCCTTTTGTTGTTAATTTGACCACGTTTCCTTCCATCTCCTCTTTCATTGGTGACTGTACGTACAAAATTTTCATTTTGTGAAATGTCTCCACTTCAGCTATTTAAATTTATTGGCCATCCCATTGTATTCCATAGAGCCAGAATACAAAGTGCCCACCTCTTGCAATCTATTGTGCTCTTTTAAAATTAGTGGATCTCCACTTAGATAGCTAAAACTTAAGTTACTCCCTCTTTAAGATCTAACTGCTTAGTACGTACTGCATCTCTTAGGATAGTAACCCATTTTTTCCATCTTACCTTTAAAATCTGCAACATCTGCTCCAAGACTACTAGTTATTGAAGAGCCAACATTCTGTGTCTCAGTAGTCATCTTGGGAGTAATGCATCTGTTTTGCTCCTGGTGACAGAAGAAGCATATGGGGACAGTATTCTCTAGAGACTGCTGATCACTGATAAGCCTCATAACTGCTTCATAGGTGCCAGGTTGGAATTTGTGCTTATATTTTGCTACTGGTGAGAGAAGGAGCAGAGTGCATTTATTCCTGACTGTGTCTGATTGGGCAGTGAGTGTCTGTGTTTGACCTTTGTGATTGGTTTGATTGCTATTCAAAGCATCTGCAGGAAAAGTCTACAACAAGCCTAGAGATCCTTATGTCATCTGCATTGATCACCAAAGAGCTTGTGGCCTGCTTGACATCTTGGGAATGGTGCTACTGTTTTGCTTCTGGTGAAAGAAGCAGCAAAGGAGCATTGTATCCCAGCAGTGAGAAGCTGTGGTGAGACCAGCAATAGCAGCCAGGCAGCAGCCATTCAGGCGAATTCCCTCTTTTCATCATTCTTGATAAAACTCTTTCTTTTCAGTAAGTACTGCTTGATTTGCTGCTGTTTAACCTAACTTATGAATACCTCCCTAAATATTTCATCCACAAATCATCAGGGTCTACTTATTAGTTTTCCCTCAAGTGTTTGGCAATGCCCTGTATAGATGCAGACACCTTGAACTGACATTTCTCCTGTAAAAGCACCCTCATAATTTCACCAATCCCTAGTTGCACAGAGGGCAACAGGTTTGTAGTGACAGACATTACCCCCAGAGTTGCATACCAGTTACACCTGACATTACTTTATATTCTGACTCCAACTGTCTAATTAATAAAAAAGGAACTGTTGCCATGGATATGAACTTTCCTACTATTTCCTTTACCAGCTTGGTGGATGTGGGTATCCTGAGGCATTGGAGAAATTACCTAATGTTTATTGGCAACCAGTGAATTCTCAAATAGACTGATGTAGTGTGAGAGATGTTCTTACACAGTGTTATTGGAGGCAAAACTCTCATGTAAAAGCACTCCTAATGTCAATCCATTTGTCAGTGTGTAGTACACACGCTGCACCCATCACATACATTTCTAAGCAGACACGCAGACCCACATATGCTGAGATACTTGAATGTCGTCTTCTTCTTTCGGCTTTTTCCCGGTTAGTGGTCGCCACAGCGGATCACTTGTCCGCTCATGATTGGCAGTAGTGTTTTACGGTGTCGAGTTGCCAGCCTGGCGCACAACCTTCCACAGAAGGCACACACATGCACGCACTCATGCCTAGGGCCAATTTAGAGTGCCCAGTCCATCTACAGCATGTCTTTGGGATGTGGGAGGAAACCGGAGCACCCGGAGGAAACCCACGCGACCACAGGGAGGACATGCGGATTCCACATAGAAGGCACCCCAGCTAAGGATCGAACCAGAGAACCTCTTGCTGTGAGGCGACAACGCTAACCGCTGCACCACCGTGGCTACCCATGCTGAGATACTTAAACGTAACCTTCCCAAAATCCAAGACGACCTAGATAAAGTACACATAACAAATACCTTCAGCAGCCCAAATGCACTCTTTCAAAATAACACCCACATCAACACATAGTCACTTCTCATGAAGCCTTTACTTCTAAACCCATAAGGCAAGCCACCACACAATCCAACATTCTGGTCATTTGGAGACTCCATTGTGAGAGACACTGATGTCCTTGTCACTGGGCTGAGGAAGGAGAAAGTGACTGTCAGTTACTTTTCAGGGGCCCGGATCCACAACATTGCACACACACACAGGTCATTGGACCACCAGTACCAGCATGACTTGCTAATAGTCCATGTCGGTATAAATGGCCAGAGAAGTACCTCCCCAGACTGTATGAAGTGTGTCCCAGGTTGGTATGAGCCTAGCACTGAGGAGCATTTTACCTTCTCCAAGGATGATACTACAATACAAACAGAAGGTGACTGACTTTCATAATTGGCTTAAATTCTGGTGTCATTTTAAGGTGGTGCAGTATTTGTCAGTTTAAAGGAGCTGGTCAACAGCCAATGCTGTTTTGCTAGGGATGGTTTGCATCCCCCCCCCCTTGCAGGCTTTCAAATGTTAGCTAAAACATTGTCCTCCCCCATAGTGCCCTTTTTAGGCAATACCAAACTGAAAGTACTTCCAGCATAGCAAATCAAAACAAACTCCACTCCCTACAAGCTCTCATAATCCTAGAGAATGTTAAGACATGGTTTAAAGCCACAGAGAGCACACAGAGTCTAAGACTGTAATGCCTTCCACACATTTAGACCAGCTACTACACAGGGAGGGACTAAAGTTGGAGGTGTTTTGATTTAAATCAAAGGTAAATATACCTCAAGGCTTTTTAAACATTGCAATGCATTTAAGCTTCTTCACGTTCAAATCACCATAGGTGAAGTACCATGCCACTGCCTTGCAACCTGTAGGGTCCCCCTGTATGACCCAGAAAACCCATAACATGTACTTAAATTTATTGGCAACACTCACCATACAATCTAATACCATAGGCATTGATGACTTTAATTACCCCACTGTTAACTGGGAATCATATATGACTCCAAATGTACAGGCATATATTCCTGGATTTTGTAAACACAATCTCCCTGGACCAGATTGTCAGTATACCAACCAGGGGTGAAAACATACTGTATCTGGTCCTCACTAATAAGGAAGAGTGCTGTACACTCCTTAGTGTAATGTATTTTCTGAAAGAGTCAAACCACAGAATGGTCTCCTTTGAAGAAAAAAAATAAAACCTGGAACCCAAGCTAACCCTGGAATATTCAGTATCTACTCTAAGGCTGAATTACTATTAAGTGATAACCTGGCAAAATTTCAAGCCCCCATAAACCCCTAAAGACACCACTGCCTATGATGAACTGTTCACAGAAATGCTATACAAACGTTGATAATTGCATAGAGGTAGCCATACCCACCAAAATAAAGTGCAGAAGTAACTTAAAAAAACAAGCCACCCTTGATGGAATTGCAATATCAGTTGGCCTTATAACAGAAGGAAGAAAATCATTGCAAAAATTAGGAGGTGCAGCACTCAGCAGGATAAAAAGCACTTTCATCAAACTAAACAAACAACTCTGAGGACAAATGGTCTACTAGAGCCAAATTTCAGGTAAGCTTGACCTCCCAGGCCACAGACAAGCACAAGGCATTCTTTAGTTACGTCTGCAATCTCATTGCAGAGCTCATTGTTAATTGAGCTACCTATAAGGAGCTAGAAGATGTAGCAAACCTACTGGCTGACAAATTCAGCACTAACTTTACCACTCTCTTCCCCTCAACCTTCCCTCAGGAAATACAGTCAAGTATAACTCCCCCTGCTATCACTAGGGAACCGGGCTGTAATACTGTCTCTAAGGCCATGAACAGTGTATCAATGGACCCAGAAACTATCCCAGGATACCTTCTAAAATAGCATGAAACATGACATTTCAGGCCCTTTGGAATTGCCGTTTAACTGTAGCCTTCAAACAGGCTTCATGCCTCACGAATAGTGAACATAAATAGTCATCACTCTGCACGAAGTTGGGCCAACTACAGACTATGGAAACCACATGCCCATAGGGCTCACTAGTGTCATATGCAAAGCCATGGAAAGAATTATCATGGAATTGATCAATAATGATATAGGAAACCTCCAGACACAGGACCCAAGCCAGTTTGGATTCGTTAAGGGCAGATAATGCCTACTCAGCCTGGTGGATTTGTTTGATAAAGTCACCAAAGCAATGGATGAGGGCAAAATGGTTCACACTGGCTGCATTGATCTGTCCAAGGCATTTGACACAATATCCCACTCTGGCATTGTTGACTAACCCAAGAGGTTAGGTGTAAACCCTTATGTTATCTGGTGGATAGTCAGCTGGCCCACAGACAGGACCCAGAAAGTTAGAATTGGGAAGTCCACTTCTACAAAGAGACCAGTCACAAGTGAAGTTCCTGAGGGATCCATCCTGCGACTGCTTCTTTTTTGGCATTTACTTTGAAGTCGAGGTCAGTGTCAGTCACCTCTGACTGACTAAATCTGCAGATGACAGCAAATTAGGAGCAGTCATAGAATCCCCCACTGACACAAATGTTCTCCAGGAAGAACTGACGCAGACAAATAACTGATGTCAGAGCCAAGGATTAAAACTAAATTCCAAGAAATGCGTAATGGTATTCTTCAGGAAGTCATCCATCCCTGATAACTGTTATGTTGACGATACATCCCTGAGAGCTGACCCAGTAGTCAGGGACTTGGGTACACACCAAAAGTAATCTAGCCTTTGACCATCAGGTGTCTACAGTAGTGAGGAAACCATTCTATGTTGTTCAATTTATAAACAAAGCTATGGGATCTCGGTCCAAGGAAGTCCTTGTTCTGCTGCATTCTGCATTCATCAGACCTGTCAGTGAGCACGTTGCCCACTTTGGTATGTACTTAACCAGGCATATCCAACATTTGGAATCTCCACAGAGGTTCCTCACTTAAAGAATACAGGCTGCAATTTGCATGTCCTATGCAGGCCACCTCAAGGCCCTATCCCTGTATACTGTCTCCTGTAAGCAGTTGAGGTAAGATCGAAGCCTGGCATACAAGGTATTGTCAGACTCCACCCTGATGAACTTCCTGCATATCCGCAAAACAAACGGCACCAGAATTACCCATTCTAAAGACTTAAACCTTGCTTGAGATGTAAATAGGACCTGCTAGAGAGAGAGGTAAATATCCCAGAGGTGACTACTCTGCAACTAGCTCCCTATCCATGTAAAGCATAGTTCCTCTCTATCCTATTCAAGTGTAACTTGGACATTTGGATGGGGAACAGGAAATTCATCTCTGGTTTGGTACCTATGTGTCTGATGGACACAAGCAGCCTGTAAATGTTTCATCTCCCTGGTGCCTGCTTAAACTTATCAAGGGTACCAAAAGTTGTCAGCAATTTGAGATACAAGGCTAGGCTTAAAAAGCCCTTGTGGTCATTGGCCTACTGAACACCCGTGACCCTATTTGTTTGTGAAACAAGGTTTCTGTTTTGTTTTTCTTTTCTGTTAACAGCTGGTAAATGAGAGCTAAACATAATGCATCAAACCATGCAGAAACTTATGTAACACTAGTATAGAAAATGGGGGGAATAATGAAGGTACTGTGATGTGTAGCACTGCATAGAAGAGTGGCATAAGCTAATAAAGCACGAGTTTGTCTCCTCTTGAACTGCCTTCAGGAAGGCAAAAACATACCTTGCAAATAAAGAAGTCTCCCAGTTAGGTAAATCAGTATGTCCAGCCCCACCAAGTTGTGGAAGTGAGCACGACTAAAAGGCCATGTTCAGCTACCTAACATGACTAAGGTATGGGGATTTGTAGTGAGGGAGCCACTAGACATCAGGAACTACTTTACATTTAACGCTATAATGACACTTAAGCAGCACAAGGATTTGGAGGGGTGGGGAAATACCAGACACCAGGGATTACACTACAGATGTTCATCGTGTTTCACTGTTGCAGTCATTACACTTGGGTTATCCTGCTGGCAGGCTACCCGCAGTCTGCCTGAATGTCAAAGTCCTGGTCCGGCGTCGGTTGCTGTCGCCTCTTCCCTGACGTCAGTGCACCAGGGGTATACAAGATGCAGCCGATGCCATTTTCTTCAGTCTTTCGTGCCGCGCGGTGCCCGAAGCAAAAGCAGTTCGCAAGTGCCGGTCGGCCGACTCCTGAGATTTTCGAAATTGAATTTCAGATCCGAAGTCTTCAGTAAAGCCAAGTACCCCGTTGGGGAAACTTTTCTTGCTCCAGACCAATGTCAGAAAAAGTTAACAATTGTATTTCTTGTGGGAAGCAAATACCTTATAAGGATTTTCACTCTTACTGTATTCCTTGCCTAGGCCTTGACCACGACGTTGCCAGTTGTCAGTTTTGTGCTAGATTTAACCAACGCACTATTAAGCGTCGGTACGATTTTGCATTTCATTACTTTGGCCGAAGGTTTAACTATATAATACCATTGGAACAGCCGACCACCGGAGTTCATAAAAAGCGCAAGGAAAAAGAGAAAGACAGGCATCCGAGGTCCAAAACCGACGACGAAGCCTCTTCTAGGCCAGTCGCCGATTCTCAGTGAGGTGCTTTCGCAGCCCCTAACACCCGCTACCTCAGAGCCACAGTCCGCCTCCGACTCCCACATGGAGACAACTAGGCCTCTGGATACTCAAGGTACTGGGCTTTCGGAAACTAATCCCTCAGATGGGTCCGGAGCCGCTGAGCAGGCATCGGCTTCTGAAGGTGTTTTCAGACCTACACAGCTTTATATCAAGCCAACTTCAGCATCCAAGACTAAAACAGCTTTAAAGACAAGGAAACAAGTACAGCATTCTCCAGGACAGACTTCCATGCCTAAAAAACAGATGCTCAAAATGGCCGAAGACCTAATTACTTTGATCAGGGGTTCCCATTCCCCTCCTGATAAGAGGCCTAGGCAAGACATTGAATATGATTCCTCTGACTCCTCTTCAGAACAGGGGATATTCTCTTCCTCCCTATGAGGATTCTGATGCTGAAGAATCTATTCCTTCAGCTTCTCCTCCTGAGGATTATTCCTTTGGGGAAACGCTGCATACCATGAGGGAGCATTTCCACTGGGAGAGCAAAGATTACACAGTTATGTAGAAGAAAAATTCTGCAGGCTCTGGGCTACATGGCATCCTGCATTCTGCCAATTCTGTATGCAAGACTGCATATGAGGAAGCTGCAATGGTATCTAAAAAGTGTTTGGACTCAACATTGCCACAGGCTGGAAACATTAATTACCCTCATTCCCTGCCTGCAACAGGAGTTTCGATGGTGGGCACAGGCCTGTCACCACAACAAGGGACAGCCATTCACTTTACCCACAGCCAGGCAAACACTAACAACAGATGCATCAGATTATGCCTGGGGGGCCCACGTGGCAGGAAAATGTATTCATGGCACATGGCCCTCAAGCCAAAGGCATCTTCACATCAATCAAAAAGAGATGCTAGCTGTACAAAATGCCCTGACAGCCTTCAAGGACCTCCTACATCCAGGACAGCTGCTGATAGACGGACAACACCACAGTCATGTGGTACATAAACAAGCAGGGAGGCACACATTCTTACCCCCTCTGCAGACAAGCCATGATTTTGTGGAACACAGCATTGACTTACCAAGTACACCTGCAAGCACAATTTCTGCCTGGAAAAACAAATGCTCTGGCAGACGAACTAAGCAGAAACCTCATGGATCCTCACGAGTGGAAACTTGATCCACAAATCTTCAACATGAAAACAAAGAAATGGGGATGCCCAGACATAGATCTATTTGCCTCCCCTTACAACTGCAAACTACAGAGTTTCTGCACAAGGACTTATCACAAACAAGCGTGGAAAGTGGATGCTTTGTCATTCAGCTGTAACAACCTTACAGTATATGCCTTTCCTCCACTGCCTCTCCTCCCCAAGGTACTCCTAAAGGTCAGACAAGAGAAGCCACAAATGATACTGATTGCCCCGGATTGGCCACACCAGCACTGGTACCCAATCCTAAGGAGCTTGTCTCAAGGCCCAGCCTGGACATTGCCTCAAATTCCTCATTTACTGACCCAACTAAACAATCTGATCCTGCACATCCAACTCAGAACCCTAAATCTGGCAGTGTGGCGGATAGTGTAACCATTCAGAATACACCTCTCTTTAAAGCAGTTATGGATGTTATTTTGGAGGCCAGGAGGCCCTGCACCAGAAAATCTTATGCAGAAAAATGGAAGAGATTCTGTGCTTGGAACCAGGCACAAGGAATTGACACGCTTGTACCAAATATTTCTCAGATTGTACAATACCTAACTGAGATGCTGGAGAAAGGCCTATCCTTCTCATCAGTTAAGATCCATGCCTCTGCCATTTCAGCTCATTACAATACGGACCCACCTATTTTTTCACATCAACTGCTTAGGCAGTACCTCGGAGGGGCCAAAAACATAAGACCTCCAAGGAGAGCAGCAATACCTGCATGGGACCTCAATTTTGTCTTGGAAAAACTCGCACTGCCTCCTTTTGAGCCAGCCAATACAGCTGAGATAAAATTCTTATGGAAAACAGCTCTGCTCCTAGCAATAACTTCAGCAAGAAGAGTCTCTGAGTTACAGGCATTAATGGCTGTGGAACCTTTTATTATTTTCCATCCGGACAGGGTTTCTCTAAGGACAAACCCAACATTTATGCCTAAGGTAGTGTCCGGTGTGGCTCTTAACCAAACCATTCATTTGCCTACTTTTTATCCAAACCCACAGAATAAAGGGGAGAGACTTCTGCATTCTTTGGACATACACAAACAGCTACGCTTCTACTTGGGCAAAATTAAAGCTTTCAGAAAGACTGAGCAACTTTTAGTGGCATATGCTGCTGGATCACAAAGAAAGGCTATCTCAAAGCAGACTATTACAAAATGGATAGGACACTGCATTCATTTCTGCTATTCACAACATGGCAAATCCGTGCCTAAGGGCATTAGACCACATTCGACCAGGGCAGCAGCCACCTCAGCAGCCTTCCTCAGAGGAGTACCAACCAAGGATATTTTGGAGGCTGCAACTTGGACTTCAGTGCACACTTTTACTAAGCAGTACCACTTACCTCTTTACTCTAAATCCAGAGCAGGCTTTGCCACTGCAGTTCTGCAGGGCCTCATAGCCACTCCTAATTCTATTTAGACCCAGCCGCCCAACCTCAGCTTTGGGATTCAACCCAAGTGTAATGACTGCAACAGTGAAACACGATGAACATAGTACAGTTGTGTACCTACCATAAATGTAGATGTTAGTGTATTCACTGTTGCAGTCCAGGTTACCCACCCACCATCCCCCTTTTTTTGCTGGGACTTATCTGTACTTCTCTATTCTATACAACCTATGTGGTGTATTTGCTTGTAGGTGAAGGTAATGTTTATTTTACTGCATGCTTTTTATAAGCAATGTTTTTACCCTACCCTTTTGGGGGCAGCTGACATCTGGGGCAAGAAAAAACTGAAGAAAATGGCATTGGCTGCATCTTATATACCCCTGGCGCACTGACGTCAGGGAAGAGGCGACAGCAACTGACGCCAGACCAGGACTTTGGAATTCAGGCCAACTGCGGGTAGCCTGCCAGCAGGATAACCCAAGTGTAATGACTGCAACAGTGAATACACTCAACATCTACATTTATGGTAGGTACACGACTGTACTTTAAGTCCCATAATGGCACTTACAGCAGTACAGGGATTGGGAGGCTGGGGGAGACACTACCCTCCATGATAACTACAGTTGTATTATAATGGCAGTTCAACTATCACAGGGATTTGAGAGTGCGGGGACACATACTAGGTATACTAGACAAGTGCTGCAAAGGCACTTCAGTTTTTACAGGGATCCATAGGTGAGGGGAACCACAGGAGGATGCACAAGTCAGGATTATACCTCTCTGACCATCATCTAATACTCACCCCAAACAAAACCAAGTTAATAGTTTTCAGTTATAACAAACCCAAAACATGCCAGTCTCCACTATCAATTCTTTCTACTTCTTTCAAAGTGATAGCTTTATTAAGGACCACATTTTTGTAGATTAGTAGAGGAGATGGAATGTGTGTGTTTGTGTATAGATATATATAGATATTCATTTTAAACTAGTAACATGAGGTTAATGATCCAGCCTGTGAGGTGTAAAAAAGGTTGTGAATATCAAAAAGAATTTTCTCAGTACCTGACAGAGAATTTGAGGAGGATTTGTTTTCCCTAATTATTCTTGCTCCATACCCAGATAACTGAAAGGCATTCTAGACGTTGCTTAGGAATGTGAGAGCTTTCTCATCTGATCAAGTGACATTCCTGTACAGCTAGATTTTGTTGAGAAAAAATGTGCCAGGTCCCTTTTAGCTGAATAAAAGGTGTTCCTGTGAAGTTAGTCTCTGCTATTTCGGGCAAATAATCTGTGATGAGGAGATCCCCATCTATTTAAAACAAATGCAGTTTTCAAAGGGATGCAGAAATAGTAAAACATGCAAATAATGTAAAAGGCCCAGCCTACGTAGTGTTGCACTGTCATTTCAGATTGCACATGATGCACACAAAGTATGCATCAGTATATGCTCTCAGCTTTCTGTATCTGTCAGAGATTTCCTTGATTCTTCCTCAAAATGTTGCTTCTTTCTTCCTAAAATGTGTGATTTTCTACAAGATGAACAACACTGCACTTAAATAATGGCACTCAATACAGTTGAGTTCTTTTTCTTTAGCAAATGCATATAAACTCATGTCCTGTTATACGGTTAGTGTCCTAATCACTAGTTCCAATATGTAAAGTGTCCCTATTATTTTCTGTTTTGACCCCGATTCCTATGGTTGGAGCTTGAGCCTTGTGTATCTGATGGATCACACTATATGTATTAAATGCTGCCTGATTTGTATAAAGTTATTCCATTGAAGGCCTGTGGGGCCGATGTACCAGAATGTGTCAATAAAGAGAGCTTGGCAGCGGCAGCAGTGCTCTGTGTGTTTTTTTGAGGAGAATTCCTGGTTTTTCATTTTGGAACAAGTGTTTTTTGTACTTGTATTATGTCGCTGGAGGGAGCTTCTGCTGTTCCAGGTGTTTTTAAAACACAACTTGATGTGAACAAGTTCAGATGTACTAAGATGTGGAAGGAAAGAGATAAATTGTTGGAACATGATCCCTGGTCTCTGGGGAGGGACCATCAAACAGATGAGAGGTATGAGCAGCTGGAAAATTTGTTAAAAAAGGAGGTGTCGTATTATGATATAAAATTGTTACAAAAATATTTGGACATGAATATAACGCCTAGGGGATTGAAAATTGATATAGACTTCCAGCATATGAATTTTCAGAGGATGAATTAGACCTCTTAGAAGAATGGAAATCTGTTTCTCTTACATGTACTATAAGCCGGTTAAAAATTCTTATCAAAAGAAACACTCGTGCTCACAACAAAGTACGGAACAATATAATGGAACTGCAAGAGACTTTAATGACACCTCCGAATCCAGCTTCGCAAACAAATTGCTTGACATTAAAGTAGGCCTTGCCAAAATAGAGACTGAGGTGGTTGCTAGGAAGAAAAAGAAACTAGCACACAGTATTATGGATTACAGCAGTGGAGTAATTTTTTCATGGCAACGCAAGCAGCCAAGGGGGCGTTTCAAGCCTGGTGGTTTTAAGAGGTAGATCACATTCACGCCCTTCGTCCCGGGAGACGTCGATGTCATCTGTGGAGTTTGTTTCCAACGGGTGGAAAAGTGTATCCTTTGAGGATGTAAGAAGGGCATCGGAAGAGTTTTCGTCCATGGCAGATAGCGACTCAACAGAATACCAGAATCGAGGGAAAAGTAAATGAAGGAGGTTCCAGGGAAAGGGGAGAAAGAACTAATCTGTCGAGTGAGACAGTCAGAGCTATGTTTTGAACATTTAATAAACTTTGATCTCCCCGAGTACCTGGAAACTAATGCATTACTGCGAAAGATGAACTATAACTTTGGCCCATCTTTTGGTTCTATGTCCAAGCATTATGTTTATTCCAATGTGCCTGTTTCTAATGTAAGGGTAGAAAATGTAATTCCAGTAAAAAAGAAAAACTTGGAAATTGTCAATTTATCAGATTTGACTTTGACCAAAGCAATGGAAAGTGTTTTGGTTAAAGGCATGAAATATTTGTCTACATTTTTCCCTTCATTAGTTGATATAATAAATGGGATCAAAGCATTTTGTAGGAAGATGAACCTAAGGATATTTTTTGGTGCTAAAAAACAAAACCATTGTTTAGAAAGGGATATGTGCGTATTAACTGATTTGGATAATGAGAATGTGGATAATTATTTGTTGGATATTTCTGTACATGAAAACCTCTTGGTCTTTTGGGACATGGGAAGTAGAGATTCAGAGAATGAATGTGAAATAAATGGAGGTTTTTCAACTGGGTATAGTAAGAAGTACCCAAAGTGCCGTATGTTAGCTCTTTCATGCCCCCAAAAAGCACTTATGTTATCAATGTTTTTGAATGGGCATTGTGTGAACAGGTAGAATTTGCATACAACAGATGTATGTCTGGGTGAAAACCATGGAATTTTGATAAAGCACAATGGCTAGCTTTGAAACAACATCGAGCTGTGACTGATCAATTTGCATTCACACAGGCAGATAAGGAAGGGAATTGGGTGATTTTGAATAGAAAGGATTACAGGAACATGGCTTTGGATTTTATTATCAGATGATAAAGTATATCAGAAATTGAGTGTTAATCCAATAAAATAATTCAATAGTTATTTATTAGAAGTATTGGAAACAGGAGAAAGACTGGATTTTTTTACTGGTGGAGATGTTAAAAAAATGTATTTAAAATTTCCCAAAGATGCTAGTTTTTTTGTTATTCCAAAAATTCATAAGTGTATAACAAAACCCCCTAGTAGACCTATTGTTTTGGGGGTGTTTTTTTTTTTTTTTTTTTTTTTTTTTTACAAAATATTGGAATTTTTTTGGATTCCCAGTTAAAATCAGATCTCCCAAGAATACAGTCTTGTATTAAAAGTACATTTCATGTGTTGGAAGAATTCAAGAAGATTCATTGGAACCCTAACCTTTATTTTGCCTGTGTGGATGTAAAATCATTGTACACCATTATCAATATTCGATCAGGTCTGGAGGCAGCAGTGAAAATGTTGGGAGAAGGACCCAAAACTACATACATCTGTCAACTTTTAGAATTTGCTTTGATGCATAATTGTTTTGTTTTTGAAGAAAAATTTTATTTACAGTTGGAAGGAACTGCAGTGGGGGCTGCCTTTACCCCTTTGTATGCAGTTATGTTTATGGCATATTTTGAAAATATGTTTGTGACTGAGTTTTTAAAAAAACAATGATTTTTATGTTTAAAAGATTTATTGACAGTTTGATTTTTGTATGTAGTGGAGATATTGGTAAATTTGATCAATTTATGGATTTACTTGGCCGTAATGCATTTGGCTTGGAATTTACTTAGAGTGAACAGGAAATGTATGCAATTGCTGGATGTTGAATTTTATATTGATATCTATGCAATTATATTGATATGTATGCAATTGCTGGATGTTGAATTTTATATTTGACAAGCCACGCTGCTTCGCAAGGGACGGCTTGCACCTGTCACCCCTGGGATTCCGGATATTGGCTAAGGCTCTTGCCACCCCCATAGTGCCTTTTTTAGGCAAGGCTCAAATTCTAAACCTACCACCCTAGAAAACAAAAATGGGAAGAAACTAAGAGTAATGCTGCTCAATGCCAGAAGTCTAAATCTCAAAATGCACGCACTCGAGGCCCTTCTCAGTATGGAGAACATCGATGTCTGTGCTGTGACTGAAACCTGGTTCAAGGCTCCTGAGAGCACCCCAGCACTATCAGGTTTTACCTCATATCATGCGTTCCGGCCCCAAAACCTGGACCACACCACAAAAGGAGGGGGTGTATCCATATTCATCAAGGATACCCACACCACCAGGTTGGTGGCAACGCACAAAGCATCGGAAGCCATCCAGGTGCAATTAACCATAGGCAAAACTGCTCTACAATTTGTAGCATGCTACAGGCCACCCTCTCAAACTCAGGAACCCCACACAGCCTTCCTAAAGACACTGGAGGGTACAAATGTATCTCCAAACACCATTATATTGGGTGACTTCAACTACCCGAATATAGACTGGGAACATTACTCAAGCCCCAACTTTCTAGCCCAAAGGTTCCTGGAGTTCATAAATTCAAATGCCATGGAACAACTAGTCACCGTTCCCACAAGAGGAGAAAATATACTAGATCTCATCACAAACATGGGAACAAAATGCTCCACACCGGAAGTATATCCCTCATTGGTGAGATCAGATCACAAACTAATCTCACTGGAAATCCACATCCCGCCCCCACCCCAAACAAAAAAGACCACAGTGAAGAACTTCTCTAAAGCAAACTTCACACTACTCAAGACTGGTGTGGTATCCTTCAAGGCCCCCGAGCCAGTGGAAACCATAACCCAAGCTGCGGAAGCCCTTACAAATGCCTTCTGTGAACACCTCCAGGACTGCATGGATCAGGCAATCCCTAATAAAACCAAGACTCTTTCCACCAAGGGCAAACATCCAGTCTGGTGGACCCCAGCCATAAACAAACTTTACAATAAGAGGAGAAAGCTGTTACATGATAGAGCAAAATCCATAAAAGAGAAGACACCCTTGATCATTGTTAGTAAAAAAATACGAGCACTCATAAAATCATCCAAGGCCAACTTTGAGAGAAAAATTGCCATAGATTCAAAAGACAATCATAAGGCCTGCTTCAGCTATATTAGAAACCTGGGTGGAAACTCCCAGATATGCTCAGAATTAGTCCAAAACGATACAAAAATCACTGAACCCACAGACATTGCCAACATACTGGCAGACAGGTTCAGTGCAAACTTCACCCCCCTCTCCCCCCCGAAAAGAGAGAGAACTATCCCAGCGGAGTGTAGCCTCCCAGACATCTCAAATGCGCAGGTGAAAACTGCTCTCTCTAAAGCTAAAAACACAGCATCAATGGGACCAGATGGTGTCCCAGGCTGTGTGCTACACGAACTCAACGAGGAACTAAACCCGCACATAAGGCAGCTGTGTAATCTTAGCCTTACCACAGGATATGTGCCCAAGGAGTGGCGTACGGCAACTGTGGTCCCACTCCACAAAGGCGGTGCCTCTACGGACCCTGGTAATTACCGCCCCATAAGCTTAACGAGCCTGGTCTGCAAAGCTATGGAGAGGATCATAATGGAACTCATAAACAAAGACATAGGGGACATGCAGACATTGGACCCGACCCAGTTTGGCTTTGTCAAGTGCAGATCATGCCTTTTGAACTTGGTCGACGACTTTGAAACAGTCACCAAGGCCATTGATGAGGGAAAGGCAGTCCATACAGCCTACCTTGACCTTGCAAAAGCTTTCGACACAATACCACACTCGGGTATTAACTTACCAGCTTAAATGTAAACCCATATGTCACAAGATGGGTTGCAAACTGGCTAAAGGACAGAACCCACAGGGTTAGAGTTGCTGGCGCCATGTCAGACTCCAAGCCGGTCACAAGTGGTGTCCCACAGGGCTCAGTCCTTGGCCCCCTGTTGTTCGGCATCTACTTCTCAGAAGTACAGGCAAACATATGAGGACTATGGCTGACAAAGTTTGCAGATGACTGCAAACTGGGCGCCATAGTGGAAAGTACATCGGACACAGATATCCTTCAGAGGGGTCTCACGGAAACTGATAGCTGGTGCCAGAGCCATGGCTTTAAGATAAATGCCAAAAAATGTATAGTCATACCCTTCGGGAAAAACAAGGTAAGCCCAAGCTACCATATAGGTGGCAATCCACTAAGCACAGAAGTGGTTATCGGGGACCTGGGGACCCAGGTTGACAGTGGCCTTTCTTTTGACACTCACATTGCTAAAGTGGTTAGAAAGACCTTCTACATTGCCCACCTGATCATGAAGGGATTCACATCCAGATCAAGTGAGGTCATTGTTCCCCTGTACTCCTCACTTATCAGACCAATGATCGAGTACAATGCCCCATTCGGGATGTATCTCACCCGACACCTGCAGCAATTGGAGAGACCCCAAAAGTTCCTCACCAAAAGGATAAAGGGACTCCAAAATCTGTCATATGCTGCCAGACTGAAGAAACTCCAGCTCTATTCAGTCGCATACCGTCTGCTCAGAGGTGACCTGTGCCTGACATACAAGGCCATGTCCAACCCGGAATTAATGGACATGCTCCACCTCAAAAAATCCAAATCTACCAGATCCACTAGAGCAAGCGACTTAAACCTTAGCACGGATATAAATAGGACACGCTGGAGGGATAGATTTGTCACCCAGAGACTCCCTATGCTGTGGAATAAAGTCCCGGTCCATGTGAGGCAGAGCACCTCGCTGGCTCTGTTCAAGAGAAATCTTGACTGGTGGATGGGAGATCGTAGGTTCACCCCGGGAATCATCTCTGTGTCACTGCTGGACAGAGGCACAACAAACTAATGGGCACAGTATTTTTTAACATAAGGGGTGGCGTAAGCCACAAAACTTTGGGCTAGGCTTATAAATGCCTTCGGGCAGATAGCCTAGTATAAACCTATGAACCTATATGGATAAGGGCTTTTTGCAGTACAAACCCTTTCATAAGGAGACTGCAGCGGACAGTTTTCTTGAAGCAAGTAGTGCTCATCCTGACCATTTGATTAAATCACTACCATATGGGGAATTCAAAAGGATACAAACTAATACTTCTGATGTAACGATATTAGAGAGGGAGTTTTCATTGGTCAAAGATAGGTTATTAAAGTGGGGTTACAGCAGGGAATGTATAGATGAGGTTCTAGAGAAACTGGAAAACAGAAGGGGCATTAGGAAATCAAATGGTAAATCAATTAAGTAGGGAATTCATTAAGAATAATGACTTGTATAAGATGGATGCAGAACCCTTGATGTTAAGTTGTCTATCTTGCCTTCATTCTTGCTGGTTGGGGTTCGGAACCGATCCTCGGCTCCGACTCGGCCATCTTCTAAAGCTGGAGAGCTACATACTGGCTCGAGGCTCCCCATATCCCATGATGCCTGGCACTAGAAACCCAGGTTTCATTTGCCGCTTCTGCTGCGAGGTTGCTCTACTGGCTCAGGTCGTCTAAAACTTTTATATTGTGTCTTTTCTGTCATAAAACTAGTTAGTTTTAGCATCGAAATTATCGTTTAGATATATCTTTGGTATTATAGTTGTGCTCGTGTCTGAATCCTTGTCTTTTTCCCTCAGAAACTCGTTTTTATTTAGTTTCCCCTCCCCCTTTTCTCTTTCCTCTTAAGGTTTTCCATTTAAGTTAGAGGATAACCTTACCTCTAAAAGGTTTCCAGTTAAGTTGGAGGATAACCTTTTTTTCTCCCTATCTCCCTTTAAAAAAAAAAAAAAATTCCTTTATTACTGTTAGTTTTGCTATAGTTAATTATTGTTGTAGTGTTGTTGGTTTTGGTAACTGTAGTGTATTTTTAGTGTGGTTAGTGACCCCTTTGGTGTGTGTGTTTTTTTCCTTGGTTTTTCTTCTTTCAGGATGTCCAAGGATCCTAAGCCATCCGGATTCAAGAAGTGTGACTCATGCTGTCAGAAGATGTCTCCAATAGATGGTCACACTTATTGTGCTTGTCTGTCTGGGCGCCGTGCACCTGCAGGACTCTTGCTCGATATGCCATGTGTTCAGCCCAAGAGTCCTGCAGGAGCGCAAAAACAAATTGATCTTGCGGGGTCTGCTTAAACCCCAAGATTCACTGGCTCAGCCCGTGAAATCTTCTAGGCCACCCAAACCTTCGGCTCCCAGTTCGGAGCCGTCGTTGGGTGAAGCCATGTCATCCATCTCGGCTCCGGCTGGAACCGATATTCCTCCCTCCCAGTCGGCTCCGATATGTTCTTCGGAGCCATCTGAGAGTCAAAAAAGGTCCAGTTCTCCTTCTCTGGAGTCTATAAGTTCGGCTCCGAAGTCGCCTCTGCTCCAGTCAGAGCGTAGTCATCGCTCATCCCACTGTTCTCGGTCCTCAAGACTTTCGGACCATGACTTGGAAAGAGTGGTCAGTAGGCTGTTAGAATCACAGGCCCTAGCCAAAATGTTGTCCAGCCCCCCTCATCAGGCGTCTGATTCATCCACAGCTGTAGATATTCCTCCTCCGACTCATCCTATGAGCTCGGAGCCGGAGTTCGTTGGGGTTAGAGTCGTGGAACCGTCTGCTCCGATACCTTTTCCTTCGGTTCTGTCATCAGCTGCGATCCCTTCCATGGTACCGTCCCTGGAGAGATCTGGGTGCTGAGACTCCCTCGTCAGCTCCAAGGGGGCAAGTGTCATCGGACCCTTGTCTGACCCCGCTCTCCCCCTCGGCGCTTGGCTCAGGTGAGCTTGGATCCCACATCTGCCTCAGAGCCGTCCCCCTCAGTACATGGAGGGGTTCTGGTTTCTTTGGAACTGGAGCCATCTCTGCGTCCGGGCAGGGACGCCTTCGAGGTGATGAGGAGTGTACTAGCCCCAGAGTCAGTCCCACGATCGACCCCATCGTCTCCTCCCCCTAGGGTGCCTGTGTCAGCCTCTGCCCCTCTTCCAGACCCCAAGCATGGGGATCCAGCACTCCAGGACACCCCTTTGGGTGTATCCTCCTCTTCCGAGGCCTCCCCTGACCATTCAGAGGAGCCACCTCGCAAGAGGAAATGCAAGAGGAAGCATGTTGACTCCCCCGAGTCAGTCACATTGGATACCGACTTAGAGGAGTCGGAAGTGTCCCCAAGATCCCCCTCTGACGAGGTCTCCTTCTCAGACATCCTTGACATGCTTAGGCAGAGGGGGAACTGGACTGACCTAAACCCTTCCGAGGATGAGTCTGTATTCCCGGACGCGTTTGGATCCCGTCCTTCCACCTCCTAGGTGTCTCCGCATTTTGACCCACTGATGTCTGTGGTGGCTCGGAAGGTGTGGACGGCTCCAGACACAGTGGAACTGACCCCTAGAAGACCTGCCAAATTCATTACTGCACCGCAGACAAACAGTTCTTAACCAAAGGTGTCCCTGTTGATGCCATGGTGGTAGCGGTGGCCACAAAGAAGGATTTGGCTGAAACTTCATCTGTCCATCCCCCTAACAAAGGAGTCCAGGACGATGGACAGATATGGGAAGCGGATGTTCTCTTCAGTGAACTTTTTTATGCGGTCCCTGAATTACCTGTGCCACTTTACCCATCTTCAGAGGGATCTCCTAAAAGAGCTTGGAGATGCCCTCCAAGATCCATCAGCTGAGGGGGCCCAGACTAAGGCAGCCTCCCAGCTGGCGACTCTTAATTCAGTGGTAAACTCCTCCATGAGGCTCATTTCGTATGCAGCCAATGGGCAAGTAGAACCGGAGGTACAGGCGTGGCCCTAAGGCACGCTTGGATGCGGCTATGTAACTTTGGGGAACCTTTCAGTGTGTCCTTCACCAGCACCCCGTTTGATGGTTCCTCGCTCTTTGGATCACAGGTGAAGTATACCCTTACCAGGTGTGAGCAGGAAGGCAAGACTCTCTCTGTCGTAGGAGTCAGTTTTTCCACTCCTTCCAGACCATATCCCAAGGGTCAGAAGAGTGGAAAGATGTGGTTCCAGAAATCCCAGAAACCTTGATGGACACACGTGGTGAGTTTCCCTCCAGGGGTAGAGGAGGGAACAATAACAGACACCGCCCTCGTGGCAGAGGGGGTGCGCAAAACCAGGGCAGCAGAGAATCTTTCTCTGACAAGCCCTTCCAGTATCCCTGAAGGGTTTCCCGGCTGCTCACCTCTGGAGGCAGTCGGGGGAAGATTATCGCTGTACCCAAGAGCCTGGCAAGACATAACACAAGACAAATGGGTACAGTCCGTTATATCTGGAGGCTACAGAATTCCTTTTGTTCATGCTCCTTTATTGTCAAACAAGTCCCTTCCAGATGTTCCACCCAATCTAAGGGATCAAGCAGTTCAGGAAGTTTCAAAACTGCTAAGAAAAAGGGCCATCCAGCAAGTCCCAGCAGACCAGCAAGGATCCGGAATTTACTCGAAGTTCTTTTTGGTAACAAAAAAGTCAGGGGACTGGAGACCCATTTTGGATCTCAGCAGACTAAACAGGTCTGTACAAAGAACGAAGTTTCAGATGGTCACGCTACAGTCCATTTTACCCTTCCTGGGTCAGGACAATTGGATGTACTCCATAGATCTTCAGGATGCGTACTACCACATCAAAATGGACAGGCGCTCCAGAAGATTCCTGCGCTTCCGGCTGGGAGCCAGCCATTATCAGTTCAGAGCTCTGCCCTTTGGTCTCACCACAGCCCCCAGGGTGTTCAAATGTATGGCAGTAGTTACCGCTCACCTGAGACGGCAAGGATTCCAGGTGTTTCTGTACCTAGATGACTGGCTCCTCACTGCTACCACCAGGCATCACCTTCTGCAAGCCAGAGACTATACTATCCAGATGTGCTCCAGACTAGGTATCACTATAAATTTCGAAAAATCTGCTTTGTCGCCTTGTCAGTCTATCATCTTTATAGGCGCAAACTTAAATACAAAAGACAGGTCAGCCAGCCTTCCACCAGACAGGGTGTTAGTCATTTGGTAGCATGTCCAGGTCTTGTTACAATGCAAGAGAATTCAAGCCAGGTTTGTCCTCCAAACCCTGGGTCTCATGGCAGCAGCAATCATACTTGTCCCTCTGGCACGTTTTCACATGAGGATCCTCCAATGGCTTCTTTTCACCCAGTGGTCCTTCCAGCAGCTTCCCATGTCTCACATGATTATCATCACAGAAACATGCAAAAAGCACCTTGCATAGTGGATGGTCTCATCAGTGCCCCTGGGCAGACCATTTGTACTTCCCCCTCCAGTTGCTACGGTGACCACGGATGCCTCCATGATTGGGTGGGTGGGGGGCATTATCAGGGCAGAACAGTTCAGGGTACCTGGCAACCTCAAGAGTACCATCTGCACATAAACGTGTTGGAGATGAGGGCCGTGCTTTTAGCGTTGCAAGCTCTTCAGGACTCTCTTCCTACCGGAACAATTGCAATTCAAACGAACAATATGTCAGTCGTGTGGTACATCAACAAGCAGGGCGGAACCAGGTCCTACCCCCTATGTCGAGAAACACTCAGACTCTGGCAGTGGGCGATCTCTTCCCAACGGTTTATGACCGCAACGCATATCCCTGGGAAATCCATCATCATAGTAGACAGGCTGAGCAGAGCTATTCTCACGCCTTACGAATGGTCTCTGAATCAAGTAGTAGTGGACCAAATCTTCCGCAAATGGGGGCAACCTTGCTGCGACCTCTTTGCCACCCCCTTCAACAGCAAGTGCAGCAACTTCTTCTCTCTCCTACCACATCCAGAGCATACCCCCAGAGACGCTCTAGTCCACGATTGGCCTCGGGGATTTCTGTACGCATTCCTTCCTTTTCCTCTAATTCCCAAGCTGATACAGAAAGCTACCATATTGGGTTGCAGAATGATCCTCATTGCTCCGTACTGGCCTCGACACATATGGTTTCCGTTCCTTCATCATTATCTTATCGAGCAGCCTTGGACTCTGGACCCAGCTCCAGACCTCCTGATCCATCAATCGGGCGGGCTGCATCATTCCCTACAATCTCTCAAGCTCACAGCTTGGTTGCTCCACTTCCAACCCTAGCCAGGCTTCCTGATATCTCCCAATCGGTGCGTGAAATAATTTTATCATGGCACAAGTCTACCACTAGAAAAACTTATGCTAGTAAGTGGAAACGTTTTTCTTCCTGGGCAGAGGCTAAGAATATAGACCCCCCCCTTTTCAGCCCCTGTTCACCACATCCTGGAATTTCTTGCGGAGCTCTTTCATACTGGGTCCGCTTCCGCTACAATTAGAGTGCAGTTAACCACAATTTCAGATTTTCACATCAGAAAGTAGTATAATGTCTCATAAGCTTTGTAAGGCTTACCTAAGAGGAACCACTCTGCTCATGCCCCCGGTTAGAGATCCTCCACCCCCGTGGGATCTGAATTTGATTCTAGCCTCTCTAATTTTGCCCCCTTTTGAACCTGCAGCTTCCTGTTCTTTGAAGTTTTTATCTTGGAAAACACTTTTTCTGGTAGCAATTACTTCAGAGAGAAGAGTTTCTGAACTGCAGGCTCTTTGTATCCCTCCCCCGTACCTAGTGATCCACAAAGACAGGGTTGCTCTAATCCTTCCTTCCTTCCTAAGGTCTCTTCTGAGAATAACTTGAACCAGTCCATTGACCATCCTGTATTTTTCCCAGCCATTCCAACAGGGGAGAATATAAGTTACATCAATTAAATGTTCACAGGCAACTGCGCTTTTATTTGCATAGGACTAAGGACTTCAGAAAATTGGATCAGTTTTTCCTCTCTTATGCAGAGGGTAAACAAGGCCTACCAGTATCAAAAGTAACTTTATCTAGGTGGCTGACTTCTATCATAACCTTTATCCATCAGCTGAGGAAGAAAGAATTGCCTGTTAAACCTAAAGGCCACTCCACCAGAGCATTAGCCACTTCTGTTGCGTTTCAAGCTAGGTTGCCCATGGAATCTATTTGTGCAGCGGACACGTGGGCAAATCCTCTTACTTTCATCTCGCATTATAAGTTGGACGTGGTTTCCAGGAGCAGAGCTGATTTTGGTTCCACTGTTTTGAAGAGTCTATTTCACTGTGCCACCCAGGATATTAGTTGCTAGGGATGCTGTCCCAACCAGCAAGAATGAAGGCGAGATAGACAACTTAACATAAAGAAGTTATGTACCTACCATAACGTTCCATGTTAGTTGTCTCCTCTCGCCTTCTTTTTTGCGTCCCACCCTCCATCCCCCTATCCTATTAGACTGATAAGAGTTTCTCTGTGGATTTACACTGAGTCTTCTCTGGCAATCCCACTCTACCTAGTAGTCTCTATAGTTGGGCTTATGTATGATAGGATAGGATTCCTTCATTATTTTGTCTGCTGTTAGTCTCACCAAATGAGATCTGGGTTTCTAGCGCCAGGCATCATGGGATATGGGGAGGCCTCGAGCCAGTATGTAGCTCTCGAGATTTAGAAGATGGCAGAGTCGGAGCCGAAGATCAGCTTCGAACCCCAACCAGCAAGAAAGAAGGCGAGAGGAGACAACTAACATGGAACGTTATGGTAGGTACAGAACTTCTTTTTTGTTAGTAAATTTTCCCCTTTCTTTGGGGTACACAGAAGGTTGATTGGCCCATTATTTGTAGGGATGAATTAGTGGGTAAATTGTTCCTTGAAAAGGTTGTTTTTCCATATGGTAGGTTTAATAATTTAAGAGAATTATTAAGAATGAAAAGTAAGATTGAGGTAGTCAAAAGGAAAGGTGTATTCCCATGTGGGGGTTACAAAGTAAGTGAAAAAATACAGAATGTGGATGGATGGACTATTAATGGTAAGAAAGGTTTTGTAAAAAATGAGTGTAATTGTAATTCATGTGGTGTGGTCTACATCATTGGATGTGGATGCACACCATGTAAATGGTATGTGGGGCAGACAAAGAGAAGGGTAAAACTTAGAATCTTGGAACATCTAGATGTTAGAAACGAGATTGGATGGTCCACTGGCACAGCATTTTTGCAGCACACATGGAGGTCAGATAGTTTCTTTTTTAGTGTACTGGCAAAGCCGTACGGTGAACACATTTTGGGGGGTGATGAATTCAAAAGGAAGTTGGTTAAATTGGAATCTAAATTAATAGTTTATTTTGGCACTTTATTCCCGAAAGGTCTTAATCTTAAAATAGAGTAGAGTGTTTAGTTTATATTTGTTATATTTAAACATATATATATATATATATATATATATATATATATATATATATATATGTATTATTTAAATTGTTATATAGCATCTTAATAATGCTTAGGGTAGTCCCAATCGAGTTTTTGAGAAATGTGTATGTCTAAATAGTGTAAAATCTAAAACAAGTAAATAAAATGATGAAATATTAAGATATTATTAAATAAATGAATATGGTATATTTTTGGTAATACACTATTAGATGTTTTTTATACATAAGAATATGGTTCACAGTTCACTTTTTGCACTTTTGTCAATTGTAATGTGTTAGTGTTTGAGGGGGGGCACATCTCTGTTTTATAATGAAGTATGTTTAAACAAAGTTTAATTAACTTGTTTTAATTGGTTAATGAATTTATTGGTTGAATTAAGTATGGGGATGGAGTATAAAATGCTGCCTGATTTGTATGAAGTTATTCCATTGAAGGCCGGTGGGACCGAGGTACCAGAATGTGTCAATAAAGAGAGCTTGGCAGCGGCAGCAGTGCTCTGTGTGTTTTTTTGAGGAGAATTCCTGGTTTTCCATTTTGGAATAAGTGTTTTTTGTACTTGGATCACACTATAGGTAACGCCTCCTCAGTAGCTTAGGTCATTTCAGTAGGCTTCTTGTCTACTCCTGGGTAACAAAATCGTACTGTATTATAACTGACATGTGAAGTGCTGAGGTGCTTTTGTACTGTGTGTTCAGGGCTCTTGTCTCCAAGAGAATGGTAAGCATATCAGTAAATGGAAAATAGGTGCTGAATCATACACCAATGTACTGTATGAACACATACACATGTACCTTGAACGGGCCATACCAAACGGAACCAAGGCACTCTCCTCCAAAAAAAGGAAGTCAATCTGGTGAACCCCTACCATCAACAAACTCTCCAACAGAAGAAAAATCTGTTGCAGAAAAGAGTGAAATCTCAAGACTGGAAAAACTCCCTTGTTAGCCTCGGCAAAAAACTAAGCTCCCTTATCAAATCATGTAAAGCTAGCTATGAAAACAAAATTGCTGCAGATTCTAAAGACAACCACAAGGCATTCTATTGCTATATCAAGAATCTACATGGCAAGACTCAGATCTGCTCTGAGTTACAGCACAATGGCAGTACATATACAGAACCAAATGATATTGTCAACATATTGGCCGACAGGTTCAGTGCGAACTTTAGGAATGCCAAGTCCCTATCATCACGGCTACACAGGTAAAAACCACACTGTCCAAAGCCAAAAGTAAAGCTTCCATGGGACCTGACAGTATCCCGGGCTGTGTCCTACATGAATTACAAAAATAATTGGCACCAGACCTGAGTACCATGTTCAATCACAGCTTTGTTCCTGCTGAATGGTGCACTGCTGCAGTCATCCCACTCCACAAAGGGGGAGCGACTACAGATCCTGGGAATTACTGTCCCATTAGCCTGACAAGTCTGATGTGCAAGGCCATGGAGTGCATCATCATGGACCTTATTAACAGGGACATAGGGGCTCTCCAAACTCTGGACCCCATGCAGTTTGTGTTTGTGAAAGGTAGATCATGCTTGCTCAAATTGATAGACTTTTTCAAGTCTGTCACCAGAACTGTGGATGAGGGCAAGGTAGTTCACACAGCGTACCTAGATCTTGCCAAGGCCTTTGATACCATCCCTCACTCAGGAATCATAGACTCACTAAATTAGCCATAAACTCCTATGTCATAAGATGGGTAGCCAACTGGCTCACTGATAGAACCCACTCTGTAAAAGTAGTGGACTCTAAATCTGACTACTGACCAGTTATAAGTGGCATTCCACAGGGATCGGTCCTGGGTCCTCTCCTGTTTGGCACCTACTTCTCAGAAGTCCAAGCCAACACAAAGGAATTCTAGTTGACTAAATTCGCAAATGACTGCAAACTGGGAGCCATTATTCTCCAAAGGACGTAGACATCCTACAACAAGACCTCATTGAGACCAATGACTGGTGCAAGAACCATGGCCTTAAGCTCAATGCCAAAAAGTGCATTGTCATTCCCTTTAGGAAAAATTTGGTGCCCATGAGATACCACATAGACAGTAGTCTGCTAAACACTGAAGGAGTGGTAAGAGACTTGGACACACAGGTTGACAGCAACCACTCCTTTGATAACCAGTTTGCCACTGTGGTCAAAGTCCTATGTGGCACATCTTATCACAAAAGGTTTTTCATCTAGGAAGAAAGAGGTCATAATCCCACTTTACTCATCCCTCATTAGACCTGTTATACAATATAACCCCCTCATTTGGTATGTACCTCACTAGACACTTACAACAACTGGAAAGGCCACAAAAATACCTAACTAAGAGGATCTTAGGCCTTAGACATGTGTCCTACACTGAAAGACTAAAAAAAAACTCCAGCTATACTTGAGATCCCGTATCGCCTACTTAGATGCAGTCTCTGCTTGATCTACAAAGCCATGTCTGACTCAGAGCTGTTAGATATGCTACACCTAAAGAAATCCCAATGCCTCCACGCCACATGCTCGAGGGACCTAAACGTCATTACCACCATAAACAAAACATGCTGGGGGAACATTTTCCTAACCCAGCGACTTCCCTTACTCTGGAACATACTTTCCATTCATGTCAAGCAGAGCACTTCACTGGACCTCGTCAAGAGAAGTCTTGATGAGTGGATGGGCAATAGGAAATTCACCCCGGGGATCATTTCAATGGCCCTGCTTGACAGGGGCACAGGAAACTAACCTCGGGCAGCAGTTCACCCTGGGGATCACCTCAGTGGCCTTGTTTGACATGGGCACTGGGAACTAACTCCGGGCATTATGATGCCAGGGAATTTCATGGGTTAGGCTTAAATAGGCTCCAGGGTCATTAGCCTAGTACACACCTATGAACCTATGAATAAGAAGGCATTAAAAGCAGTTCATTTCCAGTATATGGTCAGGAAGTATTGTAGTACAGACAGCATAATGTTGACATAGTGTGTTATGCAGGTAACTCTCAACTCTGTGTCATATGTACTGGGATGTAGTCATTGTGATGATGATTACTTTCAAGGCAAATGTCAAAGAGAAACATTAAGATCTGCATCTGCAGATTGACCTCCTATCTCAGAACATGGGGTCATCATATACCACAATCTGGGTGCCTTGCATCTCACAGTTTGAGTGATTTGATTGTTCTGCCTTTTAGCTGCCAGTTAATTGAGGATGTGCTTAACATACTTAAGGAGCCTAGGAAATCTACCACAGGAAATCCTATTTATCCAAGTGGAAGAAGGTATCCCTTTGATGCCATGAAAAGGAATCAGAATCCCATAGGAGCATCAATCCTACAATGTCTAGGTGAGTTGTTTAATTTGGGGGTTAGTCTAGGCTTCTGTTAAAATACTTCTTTCAGCCTGCCTTCCCCCAGACCCACTGTTAGCGTGAGTGCTACCTATAAACACTTCCTAAAAGTTCTCCATCTGAGATTTCCCAGAAGAAAGATTCTCTCTCGCAAAAGTCTAAATTGTGTTCTAGAAAAGACTCAGTCACTGTTTGGGCTTGCAGCCATGATCTCTTCAAAATTTTAACTTGGAAAACACCCTCATTGGTAGCTGTCACCTCTACAAGACGAATGTCAGAACTTTAAAGCTTTTTATGTAGAGAGCCTTTTTAGTCTTGGAGCCAACTGTCATTATTTGCAAAAAGTAGTCATGGAATGTACTCTCAACCAGACCATTCAACTACCAGCTATCTTGCCGAGCCTTACAAAGGGGGGGGGGGGTATTGCATTCCCAGGAGGTGCACATGCAACTGAGATATTATTTTCACAGAACCAGGAATAGGAGAAGCTGCAGCCAGTTGTTTTTGCATCCTTTGTAGCAGGGAAGGAGAAAACGTCTGTCTCTAAATAGACAATTTCCTAATGTCTGGCCAACTGAAACAAGTTATGCCTCCAAAAGTAACAAAATAGAGGAAACTCTGGTAGCCCACTGCATGAGAAGTAGGGTTACCAGTGTGGTCCTCAAGAATGTGGCTGCATGTGGCTGTCTAGGCAGTCGTAGCTACATGACCATTAGTCCATGCGTTTTCTAAACCATGCAAGCTGGGCACCTCTTCCTTGACTAGAGCTGGGTTTGCTGTGGTTATTCTGCAGGGACTAGCCCTTCATCTTTGGTCACTTGCCGGTCATCTTGAGCTCTGGATGTCATCCCAGTAGTCAGGACTACTGTAATAGTAAGTTAAATGAAGAACATAGGCAACTACATATGAAGTTAGCCATAATAGTAGCTGTTCAAGGTAGAACACTGCTGAAGTACTGTTTTCCCACTCTTTCACAAATTTTGATTTTGAGTGTCCAGGACTGTTGAGGGCTCCCCTGGTCTGTATGTTGCACACTTTTCTCTTCCCTTATCTTCCAGCACTGCAGGCTTGCTAATCTATGGTAGCTTTGGGGAGCGTGTTTTTTATTTTCCCTCCCCTCACCTTATATTTGGGGGATCATTTTCTTTGTCTGGCTCCCTTGGAGTAAAATCAGGAATGTTGATGTTCTTCATGTTTCACTGTTGCAGTCATCACAGTTGGGTTATCCCTACCAGGGTAGCCCTCATTCGGGCCCGAATACCAGAGGCTTAGTATTTCTGTGTCAGTTGCTGCAGGTAGTCAGTGATATAAAAACAGGCAGCTGACACCATTGCATCAGTCTTTCTTACCGAGGAGCCCAAAGCAGAAGCAGTTCGCCTGAGTGCCAGTCAGCCGCTACCTTAGTTTTTCGTTTCCGAATTGAAGTTGTCTTCTAAAGCTAAGTACCCCATTGGGGATCCTTTTTTCTTGCTCTAACCGATGTCAGAAAAAGTTAACAATTGCTTTGCCTGTGGAAAGCAAATACCACACAGAGAATTTCATTCCTACTGCATCAGTTGTTTAGGCCCAGACCACAACGCCCCCCACTGTCGCTTTTGTGCTTAGTTCAATGCCAGATCTATATGTCGTCGGGCCCTTATTTGTAGCTAGATATTTTTTCTCAGTCCTCGACTTCCGATATGGCTTAGGTAAGCCATCCAACAACCGATGATCTGAAAAAATGTAAGGATAAAGACATAGACTGCACAGGTCCAAAACTGCAGACGATGCTTCCATTAAGCTAATCATCAGTTCTCCGGTCCTCGGTGAGGCGCTTTCGCAGCTCTTGATGCCCACTTCTGTGGCTTCACAGGCCAGTGTCGAGACCCTTTCGGAGTCCCATCCTTCCTTATTGAAGCAGTGGCAAGACTTGAATATAGGCCTGGGTTTTGACTATGTGAAATTACTTCTGAACTATTTTTCTCCACTGGAAACTGAACTTCGTGCTAGAACTGATGTGCTTTATCAAAGGTTAGCTGATAGCTTCAGCTCAGAATATTGCATAGAAAAACTTCAATTGACATTTACACAAGTTAAATCTTTTGGTGAGAGACTATGTAAGACCAAACAGCACAAATTAAGGAGAGATCTGTTGGATTTCCAAAATGGTCATGTCTTTGTATGGCCTAGGTACCAAGATGGTCAGGCCAAGTCTATGCAGAATGTACAGAAGCACAGTAATGTGGCAGCAAGTGTTGAATCTACTAATAATCTGTTTCAACAGCTTAACAACTCTCAATTTATTCCACAGTCAGTGGTTTCTTCTAATAGGGTGAGTGCTTTAGACCCTATAGATTTTCCAACCACAGACACACCTCCACCTAATCAAGAGGCCATACAAGGCTATAAGAATCCAGGAGCTATACCTAAAAGTAGTTGTACACCAGGCACCTCGAATCCATCTTTTTTACCCTATCAAAGGAAGTTTGCCCCCAATTCCAGGGGAAGATCCAGCAGCAGGGGACCAAGAAAACGGAAGTCTTCAGAAGAAGGGAATATGGTCAACAGAAGAACCAGGCATTGACTCTTGTGTTTAATTTTTCTAGCCATAATATGGACACAGCTATGCATAGCCTTCTTAATAGAGGACTTACATTTATTCCGTCAACTAAAACATCACTAGAGGACACTCTTTTGGACCTAAGATTATTTTGTAGACGAGTTTGCCTAAGGTTGTTTTTCCCGACTGATGATAATAGGATGAGTGAGGTAATAAAATCTCGTAACATACTTAAAAATAATAGTACCTTTATACCTCCTATACATCCTATGGTGCAATGTTTTCTAGATCTATGCGAAAGAGATTTCTACACATTGTTTTCTTTAGCATGTAAAAACATAAAAGGAAGGTTTTGCAATCTCAATAGGGACGAATTTCAAGCCCTGGCTAAATTGAGAAGTGATGATAATTTGATTGTGAAACCTGCTGATAAAGGGGGGGGTGTAGTTCTGATGGATGTGGATGACTATGTGAATAGCATGAGGTTGCTATTATTGTCTGATCAAAACACTTATAAGCACATCACTGCACAGCAGGTCTCCTCCATTATACTAACAGTTCATGAAAATGTATATGATCTATTATTATGCAGACAAATTAGTGTGGAAATGTATGAATATTTGTTAATATCTGATCCTGTCATTCCCATAGTTAAGGGACTCCCCAAGATCCACAAAGAGATTTGGCCTGTTCCGATGAGGCCTATTGTAGCAGGTGAGGGGTGGGTTACCGCCCATATATCGATCTTTTTGGAGAGCCTCCTACATCCAGTAGTGAGTAATTGTCACACAATTCTCAGTGACACTTACCAACTTATAGATAGCCTTAAGGGCCTACATTTAGAAATGAAGGACACAGAGTACCTCCTCATAACTATGGATGTGGAGAAACTCTTTACTTCAATCCCTAATGATATAGGGATACAGTATATTAGAGAGCTTTTGCATAAAGAAACACAGTATACAAATGATAGAATAATACTGATAACTCAGCTCCTTGACATAGTGCTTAACAACAATGTGTTCATTTTTGAAAATGACTATTATCTACAGGCATGGGGGGTTGCCATGGGCACCCCCTGTGCCAATAGTTATGCTAACTTGGTGGTCTACTGGTGGGAAAAGTTGTTCCTGTTTACCCACGAATCTTCCAGATATATAAGATACTACAGAAGGTTTGTGGATGACATACTTATGGTTTGGGAAGGTACGTCAGACAGTTTTCATCATTTCCTTGGTTATCTACAAACCACAACAGATTTCTTGAGGTTTACAGTAGAGATTTCAAGTTATGAAGTTAATTTCCTTGACGTCACGCTCAGGTTGACAAAAGAGGGTGAGGTTGTGACCAGGATTTACAGGAAAGCTGTATGGAAAAATGCATTATTAGCACCAGATAGCATGCACCCAGCCTATACCTTTCGTGGCATAGTCACTAGTCAATTCATAAGAGTATCTAGACTCTGTCAAAATAAAGATGATCTTCTGAATGAAGTTAATAATATGGAAACTCTGTTTAGGGATAGGGGATATGACATGACTATGGTTAGAAGGGTAAGAAATGAAATTTTTGGAGATTTAGAACATGATGCTAGTCTGGTATTCCATACCAAGAATGGACGCAGAATGGAAGCCACTATTGGCCCTAATATCCATGGAAAAAGGCTTAGCTATGTCATTAAATTCACCAATGAAGTGGAGAGTGTAAGAAGTGTGATTAGGAAGCACTGGAATGTCCTTTCAGTAAATAAAGAAATTAGCAATATTGTAGGACCTATACCAATATTTTGCTATAGAAATTGCAATAATCTTAAGAGGCAATTATGTAATGACCGGCAGGTCACGAATATAGGGAAATCCACTAGTCTAGCACTAGGGGACCTGGTCAGAAAAGGAACATATCCCTGTTTACACTGTCCAAGGTGTAAGAGTATTAGTAATACACAGATTTATCAACATCCTAGTATGAATTTTGTTTTCAAACCCAGGTACTATGCTGATTGTAATACCAAAAATGTGATTTACCTGGCCACCTGTTCTTTTTGTACAGCATTTTACGTGGGTCTAACTAAGAGAAGGTTAAGGGACCGCATCTATGACCACCTTTATGAGATCCGTAAACAGGAGGATACTAATGCTTTGGCCAGGCATATTAAAGAGTGTCCCTCTCATTTTTTCACTTTTAGGGTTTGGACATAATTACTCCAACTTTAAGAAGAGGCAGTATTGAACAAAGGTTGGCTAGAGCCGAGTTACATTGGATATTAAAATTAGCGGCACACATTCCACCAGGGCTGAATGGCTTCATCTCTATCAAACCTATGCTGATTGAACGTAAATGAAGCTGGCTACTGCACTCTAGAATTCTATAGTTCCATACTTCCCTAGTAAGTTAGGATAGTAAAATTGGGCATTATGCCCTTTTTTCTCTTAATTTGTAGTTAGTTATCCGGGCTTTTTCATTATTTATAGCCCTTTAGGAGTTGGATGTATAAGCATTTAATGCTAGGGACATCTTGCCACCTTGGAAGTTGTTGTTTAATATTACATTATATGCTGGATTTACTACACAGCATTAATTCTATATTAGGGTATATATTCCCTATATTACAGATGTTCACGATGGAATAGATAAGCATAGTTATTGATATTTAGGTCATATATACAGGTTTTTTATATTTTAAAATTTTTATTTTATTGATTTATACTATATTTTATATCCTATAGTAAGGGTATGTTTTAACTTGATAGAATGGCGTTTTGAGACTAGCCTTTGGTTCCATATATATACATATATAGCAAGGGTATGTTTTAGTTGGATAGAATGGCGTTTTGAGTAACTTTTTATCCTATATATATATTTGTTTTGGTATATAACCCTGCATATTCATCTGGGGTGACATTCCTCTTTCATGAGATGATGGATTAGAACTGCCCCTTTGAGTTTTGCAACACTGATATATAGGATCAGTTGCGATTTCCAAAGGAAGCATTATGGAGATGTCTTTTGAATAAGTATCTTTATATTGTTGTCCTATAAGGGTACATATTTACATATATATTTCTATACCATAGATATGTTTTATATCTGTTGTTTGTTGTGAATATGTTTTGTTGTGTGTTCTGTTTTATGATTTATATATATATTTTTATAGTATATTCCCTAAACATGTTGTGAAGTATACTACTATGTAAATTTAGGAGTATATACAGAACTTTTTTGTAGTTTTGTAGTTTTTCGGTAATTTTTCAGACACACAACACGTTCTATATTTCATGTAAAATAGGCATCAGTAGGATTGTAATGTTGAATTAACTATGTATTTTGTAACATGATTTCTCCTAGTGCGTATGAAACTGTATGAGGTATGCGTAAATATACAGATACTGCCTTTACCACATTACTAGAGAATTAATATACGCGTTTGCAGCGATCTTGGTTTTATTTTGATATATATTTTTTTCATGTTTACTTACTGAAGTTTATATGTAGGATATAAAATTTAATAATAAAAAAGATACATCTTTATATGCCTTAAATACGGTGGGTAGGATCCGTAAGAAGAATGTATATAAATGCTGGACCTATACTAAATTTCCTTAGTTGCCGGTCTCTACAGTCTTGCATTAGGACCGTGGGGACAGCCTTTTAGGTCGGGAGGTACTCCCTACAGAGAATCTAGGCATGTGACCCCAACAGCGAATAGGATGATGTTTAACTTGCAATGGCAAACAGTTTGTTGATGATTCTTCGGTGCAGCTTTTTTCCCGATGGTGGAATTGTCTTTAATAACTTGCATTATATAGAACTTCTTACAATTAAGGTAGGGAATCTAGTTATGCTTATATGAGTTAAGAGACAAGGAACACTATGATAATATTTTGCTGAATGAATTCTCAGCATGCGAGGGATGTGTTCACATTTCTGAATGCCATATGCCATGTTGTCAATGCTTTTGTTTAAACAATTTTATCAACTATGCATTTTTGTACTATGAGCTTGTATATGCATTCTTTATGCCTGAAGTCTGCAGCGTTTTGTCTTGTTAGAGAGCTCTAGCAACGCTTTGAAATGTTTTGCGATGAGTGTGAGTGCTGCACTTTAGAGAATGAACCGTATTGAGTTTAAACTGCATTTGAATGTAATGATGGCTTTAAATTGATAAGAGGCAATTAAGCTTTATTTCAAGTTAATGAGCCCGCCAAAAGTTGTTTAGTATAAGTACTCTGGAATTATTTTATGTCATTGTATCTGATGAAGCATAGTCTAACTATGCGAAAGCGCTTATTCTCTGTTTCCAATAAATGATTTTTTACATATTTCTATCGTGGATATTTTCAGTTTGTTTGGAGCTTGATTTGGGACTACTCTATAGAAGGACTTATTCGTGGTGACAGTTCTCACTCTTTGGACTTCACCCTTTCGGAGTCTGGTGTGCCGTGAGATGACTCTTCAATTAAGGATCCTGCAGCTGTCTCTACCTTGGATGGGTCCAGAGCCGCTAAGCAGGCACCAGCTTCCGAGGAAGTACTTTGCACTACCGATACTCTATACAGACAGATGACTTCTTTCACGTCTGCAGTTCTTTCAAAAATGGAGTTTCTAAGGCTCAGGGTACGAACCACACCCAAAAAAACAACAACCCAAGCTCAGGCCCTTGCTTCCTTGCTTCAGTCTCAAATGCTTAAAATGGAGGAAGACCTTATAATGCTTATCAGGGGAAGCCAGCCTACCCCTTCCAAAAGAAAGAGACTTGTTCCCAGTAGTTTTGTCTGAGCAGGAGTCCAATGACTCTGATGCATCTGAATATGAAGATATGCAACCGCTCTCTGCTTATAAGGATTCTGATTCAGAGGAATCCATTCAGCCTCTCCACCCGAGGACTTTTCCTTTGGGGAAACCCTACATACTTTAAGGGAGCATTTCCAATGGGAATTTCAGGACTATCCTCAGTGGAAAAAGAGATTCGGAGAATTCTTAGATCTTTGTTGTAATAACCAAGAAGCAACTTCTCCAAGCACCAGTAAACGCAATCCAATTTATTGAGCGGTTTCGTCCGCACCAATCAGCTAACTTCTTCAGAATAAAAACCCATTTAACTGGGACCATTATATATGACAAAACAAATCACATGACATTGAAGTTAATATATATTAAAAACTGTTGAATAACATTTAAAGCACCAAGACATTTGTAAAAATATTGCAGTAACCATTTAAAAACCTTAACAACACCAAAAACACAGGACAACATTTTGTAAACCCACAAGCCAAACTTCTAACATGAAAAATAAATAAAAATAAATGAAAATGGTAATACAAGTAAATTATTTTACATAAAAAACAGCAGCCACCTTCCACTACATATAATACACTTTTAAATCTGGTAGGACCTTAATTTCAAAAAGCTAAGACTAAGGGCATCATTGAGTCCTGAAAATTTGATGGTGTTAAGTTTAATCTGCAAAAACAACTCCCTAAACTCTAGATAATCTTTGCATGGTCCACCACATGGGTCCTGTAGTACTTTTTCAACAACCAGAAACTTAAAGGAACACTACGGGAAAATAATTCAAAAATATATATTTTTTCATTTTTCCTTAAGTCTGTCTCTTTGCAAACCTGTATGTACCACAATGAAGTAGTAAATACTAATTTTATTCTGTTTGTACCCCTGACTGCCCTCCTGGGGGCAGACATCCTGATGAGAATTATTTCTGTTCTAAAAGAAAATCTAGCCCATAATACACTGCAAGTCCACTGTATTTGAGATTTTAGTGCCCATAGCTGTACTGTTACAGTACTGTTCCATTCACTTAGAATGGAAGAACTGAGCTGACAATCTGTTTTTCAGAGGCCTCAGTAAGAGTATAATTCACTGTCATGCAGTGCTTCTTACAAATGTTTTTCATGCTGATGTGTTACACATTCTGTGAAAAAAGCTTCTATAAATAGTGTCTCTTTGCTGAGATTTGAGCCTTTCTTTAGGCATTTAACTTTGATATGCCTCAGTTTCTTCTACAGTTACTCCTCCCATATACCAACCCCCTGCTAGCAAGAGTATCACATTTCCTGGCCTGCAAGGTTCAGCTATTTAGTCAGATTTGCATGACAATACACATCAAACAGATTTGCTTGCTGTCTGCCTGGTGTGCCAGTTAAAAGTGTTCCCTCATCTCTCTTACTCCTATCATGTTGAATAGCACTTTTACAGTAAATCTTGTTACAAAAATGCTTTTTCTCAATCATTCATATAAAGGAGTTCAAGTAATCCTTTATAAATGCCTGTAACATACACAGATTACCATTCATCTTGTCCACTTCCACTGGCAGATTGGGCTAGGTTTGCAAAATAAAGAATAAATAAATAACATAAAAACCACAACTCTAAGAATATAGACATTTGCCTTACATAGAATTTTAGTCCTTCTGAAACCTCCACACTAGTCTATTGATGAGATGGTTTATGTAGTTTATAGCAGTGGATAAAAAGGAGCAAAATAACCTTTGGAAAATCTGGACAGAGAGGATCCCAACTCAAAGAGCTTCCCTGTCTATCAAATCATCCCACTCATCACATTTTGGATAAACATTCCAGAGCTGGGGGAAAAAATTGCATTTCCGGACGTAATTTTAAATGGCATTTTTATATCCTGTACGACTCTCTGCAAATGAGGTCAGGCAAACCACCTAGCAGTATTAGCTAGTGCAAGTGGAATGCACCGACTCCAGGGGTTCAAGTAAATGCTTTCCAGTCAGTCCTGCCAGGCTATATCACTGTGTTTCACATCACCCATGCTAAACATATATACTGGTGAACTATGCTGCCTTTCCCATCTATTCACAACACAGGCTACACATAAGCTGGTAATGTCAGCTCTGGGCACCTCTTAGTCACTCCATTTAAGAGGATTGGTCTCATCCATGCCATGCTACGTCATTCTCTGATGCATCCAGTACTAAAACACACAATGAGAGAAAATGTACTGGTGAACCATGCAGCATTGCCCACCTCTCCACAAAACAGTGCTGCAACAACTGTGGGCCAACCAAGCTGCAGTTGATGTCAGTTCAGGCCACC
>NC_056748.1:351134733-351144733 GCF_019279795.1 Protopterus annectens | reverse complement strand
TCAATAAGTGCTTTCCAGTCAGCACTGCCGGACTATATCTGCCGCTTTCTCACCACCCATGCGAAACCTTTATACTGTTGTACAATGCTGCTTTGCCCATCTCTCCGCAAGACACTGAGTACACATATCCTGGCAATGCCAGCTAGCGTCCCCTCACACTGACTCGACAACACCTTCCATAATGCACACATACAGACACTTGCCAAATATACCAGCATACTAAGGCTGTATTGCCAACCATCTCAAACATATTTACACAAGAATTATTCCACATGTGATTCTAAAATAACCCTTTACATATTCCCGAAAAGCATAGTACCAGTAATCCTCAGCCAACCTCTACTCACAATACAGGGCCATTCATGGGCAACACAGGTATTGATACCTTCAACCCCATGATTGCCTTCACTTGTTGCAGCCATCCATCTGGATGCAAAACAAAACATTCACCACCCATGTTGCTGCCATTTTAGCTTTGCAGCATAGCTCAGTGAAATACCCTCCCAATGGAATTCGTCACCACCATCAGCGTTACGCCAATATATTAAACATATGCACACATGTACGCATTATAATATTATATATATATATATATATATATATATATATATATATAATTTGTGCATATAGTGGCAGGGTATGTGTAATATATTTCTCTCATATAAATATATATATATATATATATATATATATATATATATATATATATATATATATATATATATATATATATATATATATATATATATATATATATATATATATATATATATATATATACATATATATATATATATATATATATATATATATATATATATATATATATATATATATATATATATATATTTTATTTTATTTTTATTTATTTTCAGTTGTTACCAGGATAGTCTCTTTGGCCTAGATCAACCCGTTTTCAGTGGAGTCCAGGGGAGAAAAGCTCCAGTAAGAAGGTTACAATAGGTTTTACATTAGATTACAAATGTTTACAAGTGGACACATTAAAGCAAGACATTTCAAGTATATGGCTTGAGAAACAAGGTTACAAGTAGGTTTTAGGTTATATTACAATATTTCCAAGTGATGCAGTTTAAAGCATAATGTTTCAAGTATTAGACAGGTGAGGAAAGTTTAAAAAGATATAATACTGGTAATGAAAACATATACATTATATCTATATATATCTATATATATATATATATATATATATATATATATATATATATATATATATATATATATATATATATATATATATATATATATATATATATATATATATATATATATATATATATACACACACACACACACACATACACATATATATATATATATATATATATATATATATATATATATATATATATACATACACACACATACACACACACACACATATATATAGACAGAGATGAAAGGATAGTGAGGTACTTATATAAAGGCCTTTTTGCATAGGAACACCACACATAGTAGGATTATAGACAAACATCAACAATGCTGCACTACAAGGAAGGCCAATGGCTTCATCCAAAGGAAAGGGTACAGATTGTAAAATTTTTACTCTAATCAAATCATCTGTAACTTCAAAGTACAGTGAAGACAGCAAATCCACAAATTGCCCTTGGCAACAGCAATGCATAAAGACACAACATCATAAGACATTCTCTCATGTGAAGGTCAGATCAGTTATGCAGATAAGACTGCTTTCATGTGTCTCAGCATCTACAGGTGGCTAGCCTGTGAAGACAGATGAATAACAAAGACTGATGCTAAGGACAGGAAAGAGTAAGCTGAGCAAACCAGTATCATGCTGAGAAGGTGAATTGACTATGCAGACATCACGACTCCTCAGTATAACTTCAATTCACTCTTCATCCACAAAAAAATTAAGGAGGTGTTGTGCATATTCATGTGAACTGTAAGTGAGAACGGATTAGCACATTCACAGGATTCAAAACAATAGCATCAGATGAGACATGAGAAGTACCATGGCTGAAAGGATATTTTTAAACTAAAAACCCAGATTTGAAGTCATACTTGGTTCACAATACATTATTTACCACTGACCTAGATAACAGCCATGTTGCCCACAAGGACATGTGACGTTGTTCTGAGATCCAGAAGTGATCTTATAGGTACACTACTTTATGTTTTTTTTTTTTTTAATGATGAGTAAAGAGAACTAGACATATAAGCACTCCCAAAGGGAAGTGTTGCAGGACAGTAGGTGAACACAGGGGTTATATCCCTGGATATGGAATGCAGTACTTTACAAGACTAATTTCTTATCAGTCAGTCACTCTCAAGCAAGTTGTCTGAAAATCATTTTCCAAAAAGGTATTAACACAAATTTGAAATCTGACATTAGTGTAAGACAGCGCCAGGGAGGGAAGTGACAATGACCCTTACATACACATCCTGACATAGACTATCCATTGATTGTCAGGGGTTCCATGCCATCCATTATGCAACCTCCCACTACTTAATGTCTCCTTACCACCTTCAAACATGGTGTGTTGGGTTTGATGCAGTGTGAAAAAGGAAAACTATAACAGTAGGAAAATGTGTACAGACAGGGAACCTATCCGAGTTGCATCCTGTCTATCAACTGACCTCTCATCACATTTTCCATAGACTTTCCAGCAGCGGCAATAAAATTCCATTTCCAGAAGTGATTTTAAAATGCCATTTTTACATCCGCTCGGAGACTCTGAAAATTAAGACTGGCAAACTAGCTCACATCAGTAGATGATGCAAGTGGAATCCACTGACTATACTGGTTACAATAACTGGTTTGCTCTCAGCCCTGCCAGGCTATATCACTCGCTTTCACAACACCCTTGCGAAACTTATATGCTGTTGTACCATATTCATTTGTCAATGTCTTTGCAAGACACTGATTACACATAAGGCGTGTTTAGCTCTGGTCACCGGACGGTCATTTTTAAGAGGGTTGGGCTCATCCATGCCATGCTAAGTGAATCTCTTTGACCCATCCCATGCGAAAACATACACATTGACACAATCTACTAGTGACTCATGTGGGATTGCCCACCTCTCCACATGACAGTGCCACAGCAGCAAAAGTCATTTGCGGGCACCTAGGTGTTACAGCAAGCCCACTGCACTGACATGTATTCCCTAAAGATGGTCGGTGCCAGTGCAGCTCAGCTGCATTGTTTAACGTTACACTGTGCAATGCAGAACCACACACACACACACACACACACACACACACACACACACACAAATGCAGACTTGCAATCTACCAGTAACTTCTGTGAATTTCAGCAACTGTATTTATGTAAAAAAATAGGACAATTATTGCTTCAATGCTTCTAACCTCAGTGCAGCCAAATTAAGTTGTATCAAGTACACTGCATTATACCCCTCAGTTTCCCATAGCTGGACTGACATCACCCCATCTACTCTCAGTCTTGTATACAGCAAGGAATGACACAGAGACAGAAACAGTGTGCCATTCCACCCAGTTTCCTTTCCTCACCTCTACACAAAGCTATGAAGACACTGCAATGGGCATCCATAGCTTTTGCTGTCCAAAAATGTATGTGCCCGTCCAGCTCAGACACAGTTGTCCCCTAAACACAACAGCTTCCATAATACACACATACAGACACTTGCACAATAAAACCGTATACTACGTGTGTTTCCCAACCCATCTCAAACACATTTAGAGAAGATTAATCCACATATGATTCTAAAAAAAGCCTTTACATAGTCCCTAAAAGCACAGTACCAGTGTTCCTCAGCCATACTCAACGCAAAATACAGTGACATCCATGGGCAACACAGCTACCAATAGTTAACCTCAAGACTGCCATCTCTCGTTGCAGCCAGCCCTTGGGATGTGAGAGAGAGATAGATATACGCATACATATACATATACATATATATATATATATATATATATATATATATATATATATATATATATATATATATATATATATATACATATATACATAATGTATACATATATACATAATGTATACATATATACACACACACATCTGTATATATATATATATATATATATATATATATATATATATATATATATATATATATATATATATACACACATCTGTATATAGAAAGAGGGACAGAGAGAGAGGGATAAAAAGACAGATTGAGGGTTTTATATCAAGGCCATTTTTGCAAATAGCACCACACATAGTAGGATTATACACAATCAACAATGACTGACCCCATGCAAGGTTCATGGCTTCAAGATGTACAAAACTAACTTCAAAGTACAGTCAACACAACAAATGCACAAATTGCCCTTGGAAACAAAAGTTCATGAAGACAGATCATCATAAGACATTCACTCATGTTACAGACAGATCAGTTGTACAGACAAAACTCCTTTCATGCGTCATACTCTCTACAGGTGGCTAACCTGTGAAGCCGGATGAACAACAAAGACTAATGCTCACAACAACAATGGGCAAGCTGAACTAACAGCTATCATGCCAAGGAGGCGAATTGACTATGCAAACATCTAGACTCCCGTGTCGAACTTCAATTCAATACTCCTCCACATAAGATATAGGAGGTATTATGCATATTGATGTGAACTCTAAGTGAGACAACTGCTTAGCACATTCACAGGAATCAAAACAGTAGCATATGATGAGACATGACAAGTACCACAGAGTGAAACATGTTTAAAACTAAAGATAGAGAAAACTACTCAAGTCAACCTTGGTTCACAATACATTCTCTTCAACTGGCCTAGATAACAGCCATGTTTTCCACAAGAGCACATGAAATTTTGTTGAGGTCTAAGATTTTCGCTAGGCAAAAGCACTTATTTTTCTTCTTGTTTGACTGACGGTTAAAGACAACTGTTGATAACCCCCTTCCAATGAGACATATGTTGTAGGACAGTAGGGAACACACTGTTTAGGTCCCTGGATGTGAAACACTGTACTGTACAAGAGTGATGTCTTGCTACTGAGTCACTCTCATAGAAGTTGAGAAACAAACGCAGTGCATTGATATGATGCACTGGTCTCCTTTCCTGTCGCCATCAATACAACACTCACTGATATTGTGAAAGACTGACTACAGTTGTGTGACTTATTGTGCATATGGCATTACAATGCCAATGAGATCATGTCAGTGCCCTGAGACGGACAGCTCTTCCTCCCCAACTCTTTGCTTCACAGTATTCTTCATTTTAAACCATGTCTTGGTTACAGATGCGCACTACCACCCCTCTATCATGCCTGGTAAAAAGAATAGTAGAGTTGCAGCAGACACCTACATCAAGGGGATTTGTGCATGTCCAACCAAATGCTCTGTCAGAGCAAGATGGTAATGAGAGCACGCTAATCTGTCATCCACTTACAAATTTAATTTCAGATGCTAATTGAATTGGTTCATCAGACAGTCTGTTCAACACCAGATTCAAATACCACACAGCAAGTACCACCTTCTGTTTTCCTGATGTTCCACAAAACAAACTTGTCAGGACACTATACGGCTCTGAAGCTTAAAATTTCTTCTAACATCTTATCTAGGCTCATGAACCCATGGGACGCTGTTCAGTTGGGCCATGCTGTCCAAATGTGGAACAAGCTCTGCTAACCCATGATAAGTGTTAGTCATGCCCATGTGTACAGGAATCATTTGCAGTCTGCCTATGTCCATAACAGACATTGGTGCCAAAGCTGCGATGCATTGCCTTCTCTTACTGTGTTTGCCAATGTCAGACTGACATCGAATTCGGGAGCAACACTTGTTCACATAAGTTGCACCATGTTCTATCAAAGTGGTATTCTCTGTCTTGCCAAACTATTTGTCTATACTGAAGATCCAATTTATATCACTTCCAAGGTTGCTCTCTTTAGAATATGTAAAAAAATCTGTCTTACTTTGCGTAAATGCAGGAGGTCCGTCAAAGTGTGGTATGATAATACCTTGTATACCAAGCACAGATCTCCGCTCAGAAGACTCTTGCAGTCCGATGGTGTACATTTGACTCAGTTTAGTAAAGGTTGGGTACCCCTATGATCTTGTTCTGCGTAATCGGCAGTGGACATTACAGCTGGCATATATGCCATGTTAACAGTGTAACAATAGGGTGACTGCATTAAAGGGAATGTGTGTTGAGGGACAACTATAGTAACTGTACTAGTATCGTCTATAGTCATTGACAGCAGGGAATGTCCATTCCATCTAACACTTCAACTATGTCCATTCCAAAGCAACTGTAGCATTTCATATTTAATGCCTACATATTATAATGTTTAACACTTGCCCATTAACGAATCTAAGAATTGAGTACTTACCAGCGACTCCAAGGATGTTCTTTGAATCAGTGTCTGACACACTACAGCAGTATGTATTCAATGATCAAATGCAGTACCAGTAGCTTCACAACCTTGCAGCATTAACATAATCCGTCTGTGGAAGGTCTCACTTTGGCTCTAACTTCCCAAATCGTGATACGTGCCGTAAGATAACTTGTTGTTTGTCTGGTCTATCACACTTGGCTATGTTCTTTGGAATGAGTGGTTTTTCCAGACTTGGCACCTGAACACTGCCGCTTTTCAGACGAATCACATCTATGATCATATCAAATATGTAATCATATTTGCGCTCCTCAAAAATTGGCTTGGCCACCCAATCTTGCTTTGCCTTAGGGTATACAATGCGGTATCGCACATCACCCTTGGCAGCAGAGTTATTGTTGGGACATCTCACTACTGCTTGCTGACGGTTCACATTTGCATTATGATCCAAAATGGCAAGCATAGTTCTAATTTTCATCCCATTGTACGAAAAATGGTCAAACTTGGGACAATACTTACAAAGTACTGCATGAAAAACTTCCAAGCTCCCTGTATGGCAGAACTGAGTTAGGTGTTGGAGATCCTTGAGCAGAGTTTGGTTCATGACAATTTTTGCCAATGCCATGTGGGCTTCATTCCCTTGTTGCAACCACTGCTTTTGCTCTCTGCCTGCTATGGGGATGTCATGTTCACAGGCACGGAACTTCTTGGCCCAATCCCAGTGGTGCGTATCAGTTATGTGATACAATAGGGACTTCCATTTCTCATAAAGTAGCTCTGCATCTCCATCACATGTCTCTGAGCACCACCACAAGTGGTTTGAAATGCTTTGACACCATGGCATGAGCTGATCCATGTCTTTTTCTGGCCACCTCAACAATTTTTTCTTAATTCCTTCGACACATGCCACAGCTCAAACTGATGTTCATTTTCTGAAACTCTGTTCGCATTGCACAGGCAATACCTCGATGACGGTCTGTGGCTACTACACTGATGTTGATGTCCATTTGACGCAAATTCCGCATGCAGTTCAGGAAAGCTTTCTTCTCCAAAGCTACTGATGAAATACCATCTCCTAGCTGCTCAAGTGAAAAATCCAACAGATAGCCTGTGTCCATATCCATTACACTGTAACAGCAGTATTTAGCAGAATACCCCGGACTGTCACAGCGACCATCACCCGCCACTCGAATTGCTTTTCCGCGTACATCCTGTAGAAGTTTTTCCTGTTGTAGTTGCCATGTATTCTGCACTACTGGAAATAGATATTCACGCTGTATTTCATAGAAAGTAGTTTGAGCAATAAATTCGAGTCCGACATAAGCACAAAACCTTGCTATATGTGCATATGTACTACCACTAAACAGTACAGCTGCTGCACCGAGTAGATTTCCTGCCGACATTCGTCCAAGCATTGGCTGGCTTTTCCAATTTACAATTTCATGTCCATTCAAACACTCTACTCTGGCAGCAAACATTGATCCCACATAACTTTTGTGGTATTCCTCACATGCTGGTGCTTTGCATTGTGGACATATCAATTTCAACATCAACTCATTCAGGCAATCTTCAAAAACTATGAATTTGCGTTGCTTTGCTATGTGCTGCTCATGAGTTTCATTCTCAAAGCTGTTGTCCGTTTCCGATGTGGATGCACTGCAGGATGGCTCACACCATTCAGTGTCTTCCTCTGTGCTTTCATCACTAACCTCCATTGGTTTCATGTCCTCAGTTCTTCTGCCGGTGTTGGCTGATATCGTTGACATGCTATCAAATGTCTCTGTCCACTCAAGGTCTATGATACTTTGTTCAGTGCTATTCCTAGACATGTCCATATCTTCATTCATCAAATTGTTTGATCCAACAAGATTAAGTTTCATTGGTGTGCTACAGGCTACTATGGCCGATGGAAGGTCCACTTCCATAGATTGTGTTGTCAAGTCCACCTGAGTAACTTGGTCCTTGTTTGTGCTATTATTGTTTTCAAGGTCATCCACATGCATGGTCCTTTGTGCATAGGTGTGGTCCTTCATTATATGCATTACTATTGGACGCATCTCTGGAAACTGTGTTGCTGCATCTTGCCAGCTTGAAGCCATTGTCTCTGCATCTTGCATTGGTACCTGCGGGAATCTTGTCTGAGTTCCAAGACTTGTTGTATAATGTATGTTGCGCGTCTGACTACATCGACTACGTGATTTAGTGCTTGTCATTGTAGAACTACATGCAACTTCCGACCTGCTGCTGGCAAACAATCCCATTTCATTTTCTTTAACCTTGGATATTATCTTCTCATTGCATGTACACCTTCTTTCATTTTCTTTGTTAATCCCGGATCTTATCTTCCGATAGCATGTACACCTTACTTCTCTTCCTACTGACATGGGCATTTGCTTAGTCAATTCCTGTGCACAGTCACTGTCATTAATGCTGATCTCCATCTGGAAGCCGGCTGTCTCTTCGTGGAATACTGGTGCATCAACCTGCAGTATAAAGTGTAAAGTTATGTTCAACCACTAAACCATTACTTATACAATTAATAAACGACTCTACTATTATATGTCACTACATGCTATGTCCACTTTCTTACATTGCCAACTGTGACTTCCATTTCCTTCATAATGTCCGTTTCCTTGTCCTGTAACAGTACCTCTGTCTACAATGAAGCATTAGAGGAAAACAGTTAGTTGCATTACCAATAAAAGCAAAGCAGCATGCAACACTCCACAAACAAATAGCAATGCAAATTAAAGCTGTGTGGCATCAGTTAGACAGTTAATTTCTTCCCTGCTGAACTGAGCCATCACTTCACTATCATCCAAAGTGACCGGCATTTCTTTGCAAAGTTATATCTTGCTGCAGCTACAATTGCAATTACCTGCCAAGATTTTTGTTTATCCTCATAAGTAGCATAAGCACAAGGATCCTGCTCCTACAAAAGCATTATGTCCGCTGTGTACATGGTTGCTGTGACAGTAGCCTCTGAAGCAGTCACCGGCAACTTTAAATTTAAACGTTAAAAATAACTGCTTTAAAGTAATCGGACACCGTTAAGTGCAGCACTGTCTTAGTACTGTATCTCAGTAAGATTCCATTTCATATCCCACAGCAATAAGATTGCTGTGCGACGTTTCCTTTAAGTAGACATTGGGCTGATATAGGTCACATTTACTTTAGAAAATTAATTTTTTTTTTGCACGCGTCATGGTTTCTCTTAAGAGTGTTAGTTAGCAATTTTATTACTCAGACCCAATCTTAGAGTAAAATGCCTCATTTGGGATGTACCTTACAAGACACCTGCAACAGCTGGAAAGACCACAGAAGAACCTCAACAAGAAGACTACTGGCCTCAGATGCCCTCTGCAGCCCGACTAATGACACTCCAGCTGTATTCTGTTCTCTGTCCTGACATAGAAGGCCATGTCCAACACAGAATTGTATGGACCTGTTCCCCGGGGATCACTGCAGTGGCTCTGCTGGACACAGGCACAGGAAATAAATCTAAGTAACAGCGAAACACAACCCATTCTGGCTATGCTTATAGATGCCCTCGTGCAGATAGCCCAGTACTTACACACACTTTAAAACACAGATACACACCCATACAGACACACACACACAGATACACACATGCAGACTTAAACACACACACCCACACACAAAGACACATTCAC